>NC_046967.1:2873955-2968955 GCF_009769545.1 Cyclopterus lumpus
GGCCTTCTAGCCCAAGTTCATGGTGGTTTCCCAACATGTTACTGGGGGAGAACAATGTCTACTGGTGTCTCTGCTGATATGCATCTGGAAATAATGCTGTGAACTGAATGGAGAAGTGGCCACTATCCTGCTGGGGATCAAAGTGGTGGATGTCTTGTCCACCAACATGAAGATCTTTTGGCCCTCCTGCTTTCAGGGAACCAGGACGCTTTGAGTCCTGCTTTGAGTTTGTTAGAGCTGGAAGAACTTCTTTCACTGGAATCAGGGTTTGAAATGTGTTTACAGGGACATGATTTTAACAACATGTCTGTTTACAAAAGAAGATGAAACCAAAATGAAAGCCTCTCATGTTAATGATGTAAATAATGATTCATTGTGTATTGATATGATAAACTCTGTGTGTTGTTTTGTGTGTTTTCAGTCTGTCATACTGTAAGATCTCAAAGGAAGGCTGTTCTTCTCTGGGATCAGCTCTGAAGTCAAACCCCTCCAGTCTGAGAGAACTGGATCTGAGAGGAAACCAACTGCAGGATTCAGGAGTGAAGCTGCTGTCTGATCTTTTGGAGAGTCCACATTGTAGACTGGAGACTCTAAGGTCAGTAGAGGGTTTGAGTCCATGTGTTGTTGTTGTTCACGTCTACAGGAAGTGAAGCTGGATCACAGCTGACGGCATCACGAGATGTTTAGAGATTGTGGTCCTCATTCATCAAACTATCAAACTATTGATCATCTCTGTTAAAGATCTGAGATCAGTCTGACTGAAGCCTGCACACCACTGGCTCTCACTTCATAGAACCAGCTTTACATTTAGTAACCAAGAACATTAGCTGGTGTTTTACTGCTCAGTCTTTTCCTCCATGGAGCCAATCATCAGTCACGGCTGAAACATCCACTAGTGCTGCTTTGTTCACGTTGAGGAAGTTCCAGATATCCTGGAAACCAAACTTCATCATGTCTGGTTCATGACATCATCTGGAGAATGTATTCTCTGGATCTAGCAAGACACACATGGGCTGGTTTACTGCAGCTGTAAGAACCCAAAATACAGATTCAGCTGTGATTGAATTACAATGAACGGATAAAAATGAAGCAGATTTATGAAAAGTCTAAATTCATGTTTTGTTAATTGTCCACAAGAAGACAAGAAAACAACTTTTAAAATATTAGTTTTCTGAATGGAGATATATATATATATATATATATATATATATATATATATATATATATATATATATATATATATCCATATATGTGTATAGCCCCAAATCACAAACTCTCCTCATAGGGATTTACAATCCGTACACATATGACATCCTCTGACCTTTGACCCTCACATCAGTTCATGAACAACTCTCCAACATTGGGAGAAAATGGTAAGAAAGGGTTAGTGAGAGCAACTGAGGAGGATCTATCAGGATGGACATAAGTACAATAGATGTCATGTGACCAGAAGTACAATAGATGTCATGTGACCAGAAGTACAATAGATGTCATGTGACCAGAAGTACAATAAATGTCATGTGACCAGAAGTACAATAGATGGCATGTGACCAGAAGTACAATAGATGTCATGTGACCACAAGTACCATAGATGTCATGTGACCAGAAGTACAACAGATGTCATGTAACCAGAAGTACAACAGATGTCACGTGACCTGAAGTTCAACATAACAGAGTTACAACACATTCAATGCATATCACATAAATAATTCATATAATGAGTATTAGTCATGATGAAGAGGTCAAAAATCCCCAAATAGCAGCAACAGTGGATATGGTAGAGTAATGGTAGCAGTAATGGTTTTGGCTATACTAATTGCATGCACCTACACATACCAATGATAATAGCAGGAGGGGTCGGGCAGGATCCCAGCAGGAGGCAGGACCAGGGTCCAGAGGCAACACGACCCAGAGAACCTGTGAGGAGAGAAAGCACAAAGACTCTGGGGAAGGAGCAAGGGACCCAGTTTCATCTGGTCTCTGGACTAATATGAGGCCTCGTAGGGAACCTCCAGCTGTGGGTTCTTTTCAACGTCAGGACGTCAGTGACGAAGTAGGAGCATCTCAACACCGATTGGCTTTAAAGACGCAGCGTCACGTCAAGTTCTCACTCGTGTCGAAATATGTCCATTCACATGTTGTCCTTTTATTCCTTCTTTGCATTGACTCTGTATGAAGTCGCGTGGCTTTGCGTGTGTTGTGAACGCAGCAGAACAGGGTTGAATCCATCTTTACAGCGAGCACCTCTCTGGTTCTGCAGTCGTGATGCGTTCAGGACCCTCAGCAAAGACTCAGCCTGGATGACCCAAAGGGTCAGAGGAAGCTGCATAGACTGGAGGCCCTGCTGCTCTTTCTCTTGATGTGCTGATGAAGGGACTCTCTGGAGACACTGATCCATCTCTTCTGTTGTCTTCTTCTTCTCTCATCAGATGGACGTGATCAGCTGAGTGCTGATGATCCAGAGAGCATCTGGAGACTGGGACTGCTCCACCACCTCCACCTGGATTTGATTTAGTCGACCACACAGCAGAAGACTTTTAAAAGATTAGAAGATTTGTTTTGCTTGGATGTCCAAGACACAACAACATGTGTACTAATTGTTGGACATTCGTTTGTGTGCCGCTCCGCAGGCCGACAAACACCAGTCAGTGTCCATTTTATTTTGAAGGTCAATTCCAGAAGTCCCCGTTTCAACGTCGGTGAATTGAAGCCTACTAACCTGCACGGCTCTGTGCACGAGCCTGGAGTGTGTGTCAACTTTATGATCAGACACAGACATGTTTGTTTTCTGCAGAAATATTCATTTTATGAAGCTCATTATAATATTATATTTTAGTAATTCTGAGAAAAATTAAGTCAAATCATTCTAAATCCTAATGGAAATATTATACTGTTTTTATTTGTAATAATTATAATTGATATATCATATTGTGAACAGAGTAAAGCTCGAAACCACAAACGTTTCCCTGTTTATGTATAAATACAGTGTACGTACATTCCTTTCCTTGTGTCTTTATTCACACATAACAATTTGTGACAGCTAATTTCAATTAGAATGAATTCAGTTTATTTTGTATAGCCCAGAATGACCTTTGACCTCACATCGGATCAGCAAATGTCCCCAGAAAAAAAGAAAAAAACCTTTCACTGGTAAAAAAGGGGAAGAGACCTTGAGGAGAGCAACAGTGTGTCGACCCAACACACATCAGAGTCAACGTGTATTTCTCATTTTGACCCGAGGATGGCAGCAGCAGGGTTTGGGGAGATATACACAGGGTCCCCTCCACCAATCACAGGCATGCACCTCGACCAGCATGCACACTGCCTCACTGTGATTGCTAGAGAGAGGGGTTGACGACCGACCCCATCAAAGACAACTTTCAACTATTTCCCATCCCCTGTAACCACAAAGCCTCTGAACCGGCCCGGGGGCCTTCTCTGTCTTGGGGGGTCGTGTCCACTGGACCAGTGGGGAAGGAGGGGTCCGACTGAAACCCCCTGGAGCGCTGGCCGGGGAGTGAGCAGGGAGGGAACGCTGCGGAGGAATTCCCCGTGCCCCTGATGCCAGTGGCAAAGAGACCCTCTGTAAGGGGCGAGCCGGTCTCTATGGAGCACCAATATGGACCCAAACCAGCTCTCCTGCTCAAAGTGCTTCCCTTTTTCTCTCACGTCGTAGTTGCGTTTCAGCTGCTGTTTCTGAGCAAAACCACGGGCTGCTTCGAGGCGGTCCTGCAGGCTCCTGGCGTACTCAGGGCCTGGGGGGCGTCCAAAGGCCAAGTCTGCAGGGGTGCGGAGCTCTCTCCCCAGCATGAGCAGAGCGGCGTACAGGATGAGGTCTCTTGAACTGCAGAGCGACACGCCATGAGCACCAAAGGCAATCCCCAAGGGCAGTGTCACTTTTTTTCAATGTGTGCACATTTTTCTTGCGGCCCCTGATATCCATTGTTTCCGACAGTTCATAGATTGGTTCAATCAGTGTGATTTTGCTCTGTAGTTTTGATTCATTCAGTATATGATGACACAAGAGATAGAATTTCAGGGTCAGTGATATTTTATGCTCATTTGGACACTATCACTGAGATAAAGAGGAACTAGTTCAGTGTCAATTATACCATTCAATGGAAAAAATATATAATAATCTATATTAATGCAAAGAATATAGAGATGTTGATAGTTATTTCTTGTATTTCGAATTTGCTCGTTCACACTCGCTCACTGGAGACAGTTTATAACTCCCCTTTCATTTGCCTCAAGTAAACCTGAATGTAAGCAGGTAACACTCGTTAACTACAGACAGACACATTCTGTAACTACCTGGACTTACAGGTAAACCTGAATGTAAGCAGGTAACACTCGTTAACTACAGACAGACACATTCTGTAACTACCTGGACTTACAGGTAAACCTGAATGTAAGCAGGTAACACTCGTTAACAACTACAGACAGACACATTCTATAACTACCTGGACTTACAGGTAAACCTGAATGTAAGCAGGTAACACTCGTTAACTACAGACAGACACATTCTGTAACTACCTGGACTTACAGGTAAACCTGAATGTAAGCAGGTAACACTCGTTAACAACTACAGACAGACACATTCTGTAACTACCTGGACTTAGAGGTCACTCCGTGCATCATTGACTTTGAGCTAAACTCCTGTCTGTCATTGACTAGACGTTATTTGGCAGAGTGAGAGTCAGCGCAGCAGCCTCCTCAAGGTCCTAGTGCCCGGCTATATATATATATTGTTAAGTATGATGATGGGCTATTGGATTGTAATTTGAAGGGGGAGAAAACATACAAACCAGAACGCACGCACATTTGTAGCATGTTAGAGATATAAATAAAGTGTCCATGTGAGAAACAATAGTTTAATATAATCACAAAAAAGAAAAAACTTTTAACGCCATTAATGCCAAATTATGGCTAAAGCCCCACTAGAATAGGCCTAACGACGCCCCTGACAAGTTCACAGGGCAGTTTGAACAAAACAAACACGGTTACAAACAAACCGTGACCTCTCTGCCCAGATAATAGCCTCTTACTGGAGATCGCTTCGTAGTGGTTACTGGGATTTCTATGAATTTCTCCCGCTTAGGATCGGGGATCGTGACCACGCTCTGTCAGCCCAGTGGGCAGCGGTCAGGATGAGTCAGTACCTCCGAGTCTGAGGCCATGGTTCTCTGAAGGAGATAGGTGGATAGAGTCCTCCCAGTTGGAAGTGAGTCACTGCCCCAAGCGAGGGAGGTCCAGTACCTCAAGGTCTTGTTTACAAGTGAGGGAGTGGAATTAATGTCAACTTTACCAAAACCAGAACCACTAAAAGGGGTTCTCTCTTGAGTGACGTCTCATGTGTGCCTTTAAATGACTACTCTGTGTAAAAGATGTTTTACAGACTGAACAGCTGAAAGGTTTCTCTCCTGTGTGAGTTAACATGTGTACCTTTAAGGCTCCGCTGTGATTAAAAGATGTTTTACAGACTGAACAGCTGAAAGTGACCCTTTAATGCGCCCCTCTGTGTAAAATAGGTTTTACACTCTGAGCAGCTGAAAGGTTTCTCTCCTGTGTGAATTACCATGTGTCTTTTTACATTTTGCTTCTGTACAAAAGTTTTCTTACATTCTGAGCAGCTATACGGTTTCTCTCGAGTGGATTCTCATGTGTACCTGCAAAGAAGAATGATGTGTAAAAGTATTCTTACAGTCTGAGCAACTGAAAGGTTTCTCTCCTCTGTGAGTCATCATGTGAAACTTCACACTTGACTTGTGCTTCAAGCTTTTATCACAAACTGAGCAGCTGAAAGGTTTCTCTCCTGTGTGAGTTAACATGTGTAGCTTTAAAGCTTCCTTCCGTATAAAAGATGTTTCACACTCTGAGCAGCTGAAAGGTTTCCCTCCTGTGTGAGTCATAATGTGTCTCTTCAGATCTGACTTGTGCTTAAAGCTTTTATCACAAACTGAGCAGCTTAATGGTTTTTCACCAGAACTACATTTTGAATCGGATTGAGGTTCTCTGGTCTCCTTCCAATCATCTCAGTCATCAGTGTCTGGTTCAGAAGAGTCTCCAGTCTTCTCATCAGGATCTGGCTCTAACTTCCTGTCTGGTTCTTGTCCTCCACAATCCTCTCCATCGGCTTCTGTTTCCATCTGTTCAGTTTGTCTTTGATGAAGCTGTGAGGACTGAGCTTCCTCTTCACTCTTCACATGAGTGAATGAGAACTTGATACCAGCCTCCTCCAGGTCTTGAAGCTGATCTCCCTCCTGACTGGTCCATAGTTCCTCCTGGTCCTCTTTAATGTGTGGGGGCTCTGGGTCCTCCTGGTCCTGCTGTTCCTCTTTAATGTGTGGGGGCTCTGGGTCCTCCTGGTCCAGGCTGGAGCTCCAGACCTGCTGCTCAGGAGGAACCACTTCTTGAACCACCAACAGCTGCTGGACGTCTGTGGAGAATAATAAAATACATTCATAAGTCTTGTAAATGTCATATTAAACTCTTTACGCATCATCTCTCTCTCTCTTCCAGTAAGCGTATTGCCTCACTTCCGGTTGCCAGCGTGTCTGCTTTCTGATAGCGTATTTTTCTCAGCTCCAGCTAAACCAAGCTAATTGTGTGATACTCAGATCTCTCCTTCTTTTAGCGACTTATCGCGCAAATCCAACAGTCTTATTTTCACATTGTTTACTTCTGCTAAGGTTAGCCATCGTACCAGCTCAGCAGCTAGCGATGGCTTCCTCCTCCCGCTCCCTCTTGCTCAGAGTGTCTCATGTATAGCTATTCCTCTGCCTCCCTTAACGATAACAGTACATGTAATGAGTGTAGTTCATTTGCTGGTTGGAGGCAGTTCTCAGTGGGTTAGATGCACGGCTCCGCACCATCGAGAGTCAGAGCGGGCGACATTGAATCTGGTTTAAAACTGCTGGCTAAAGATGAGCGTAGTTACAGTAAGATTATAATACACGCCGGCGGTAATGACTCCCGACTGCGGCGGTCGGAGGTTATTAAAGTTAATGTGGAATCGGTGTGTGCTTATGCCAAGACAATGTCGGACACCGTAGTTTACTCTGGTACCTCTCCCCAATCTGATCAATGATGACATGTATAGCCGCATGTCGTCATTCAACCGCTCATCATTCATCATTCAATTCAATGATGATATTCATAATTTCACAATAACAGAAATGTTATTAAAGCAGATCCTTAAAAAAAAGGTTATATTCCAATTCATCTGGGTTGTTCTTCATGACGACATCTGCCACGTCCATGGTTATTTATAACTATGAACAACAATCCAGTGTCAATTTTCTATACACTTTTAAGGATCTGCTTTAAATAAAGTTCAAATATTAGAAGATTATGAATATCATTATTTTTTGCTTACTTTGATTTTCTCACAAAAACTGTACAGTGAAATCTCATGAAAATAGACATGACATAGCCAAGGACCTTGTGAACAACAATCCAGTGGAAATGGGATATAACCTTTTAAAGATATGCTTCAATAACAGTTATAATATTGGGAAATTAAGAATCTTTTCATTTGAGCTGACTTTCAATTAAAAACAGTACAGTAGTGTAACTTCATATGTTATTATAATATTATTTCATATTATGTCCAAATGAATGTTGTTTTTGACTCGTTAAATCAAATTGGACAAACCATTGCTTAAATAAAAGGTCCATCTCCGTGCTTTGGGGCCGTACATACGTCTGCACCGTAACACCATGATTCATAACTATATCTTAAGCATCAACAGTTATGGGGGTTAGGGAATGGAACCAATACGTTAAAGTTATAAATTATTCCGTTTGCTTTGAGAACTAAAAGTGAAATTGTTTTTATTAAATGTATGTACCACAGTGAGAATATTGTACTGCATGAAGTACTCCCTCGTAGGGAATACTCCTGAACACGATGTGGTCCAGTAGTGAGATCTGTTCCTCCATCGCTGAGAGAGACTCCAAGCACTCGACTTGAGGACTCTCCGCCTGGAGGCAGGAGGACAGAACATAACATGTTAAAAGAAAGGACTTTAAATGTACCATTGTACCATGTATATAAATATATAAATATATAAAATGTTAAAAGAAACAAGGACTTTAAATGTACCATAACTTTCTAGATATTCCAGCATTTACATTTTAAATAGCCAAATTATATTACTCCAACATCAACAATCAGGAGGTTTAACCAGATTCAGTTTATGAACTTATTACATGTTCTATTCTGTAGTATTCCTTCTTTTCTTTGGCAGCAAGAGGGGTGCAAACGCCTCCATTAAGGACATCACCATCAAACAACTGTTTAAGACCATAAACCACATAAATCATCATAACAATAATTAATTGGAAACATTGCACCAACATGGTAATGCGAGTGAGAACCAGGCTTGGATTATTATTTTGGCATTCATTCATGAGTTTTTTGTGCACTATTGCATATTCAACATGTACATTTAAACAGATGTACATCATTTCATGATTTGGCCTGAACATGTTACTGAACAATTAGACAATCAAAGCATTGCGTCTAGGAGTGTGTGCATTGTGCTGAGTCAGTTAACGTTCCCTCTGTTGTTGTGATGCATCAAATCCATTGTGTAACAAGGCACCAAGAATTAGATAAAGAGCTGCAAATACTATTTCAACAAGCAATGCTTCAGAAGAGCACCATTAATTTGATGAAGAAATGCACAAGAAATGTTGTCATCATAGTCCTTCACTCTTTACTTTTATCTTGCAAAATAATAATAAAGAAGAAGAAAAAAACTCGTATTTCCCATTGCCATCAATTCACGAGTGAATGTATTACAGTAGGCATGAAATATATAAACATTGTGATTTTCAGAATGTTTTATTCCAAAAGGCGTATCATACTAGTACATGCAGATTAACTGTACGAATGCCTTTGAAATGTAGAATGCGAGTAAATGTACAGTTACTTTCACCTATTGATGATGGGTCAAAAGAGCAATTAACCCTTTGAAAGCTCTCACCAAACAGCAATAGTGAAATCAGCACGTGTTGGTCGTTGTGAGTGTCTTCATCGTCCCTCCGAGGACACGGAGCAGGTGTTCCGGACTGATGAAGAGTAAACTAGTACAACAGTGTACTTTGTAAAGATTACCCGAGTCGAGCCAGCCTCCACTTCCAAAAACAGTCAAGGCAGCCCGCATATCTTTCTATGTACGCGTATGAAGGCATTACGGTAAGAGCGTGTAAGAACTGACTTCTTACCGTAATGCCGAGTACTTTCCCTCAACACTACCGGAGGGGTCCTGGGAGCCCAACCAGTCTACATGTGTTTTGTGGACTTGGACAAGGCTTTCGACCGGGTCTCTGGGGGGTTTTGTGGTGTAGGCCTAAAGTATTTCTACAATCAAACCACCAAATAGTCGGAGCATATTTTTAAGGAGGCTGAATCTTGACAAACCGACCACAGATTTGATGCCTAAACAACTAACTTCTCGCCTAAAAAAATCATAGTGTTTAGAAAATGTCAACTTTGGGACTTTACCTAGCTCACGAGCCCCCGGTTGAGCGCCGCCGTGTCGGAGTTTTCCCCGGAGAACCAGAGGGTCGCCTCCCTGCGGGTTGCGGGGAGTAAGGATCTGACTGTTGTTTGTGCTCATGCACCGAACAGCAGTTCAGAGTATCCGGCCTTCTTGGAGTCGGAAAGGGCGCCGCCTGCAGACTCCATAGTTCTTCAGTGTGCTCCAACTATCTTGGTGTCACACTCCTCAGCCTCCCGGGGAAAGCTTATGGGTACTGGAAAGGAGGCTCCGGGAGTACGGGGTGCCGGACGCGTTGCAATCCGGTCTCTGTACGACTGCAGAGCTGTGTTTGTATTCTCTGCATTCAATCTGAAATGTTCCCCGTGATCATTTTACTCTGTTTATTAAAAAAATGACTAATGTTAAGAAAAGTCTCTAAGTCTCTTTTACTCAGGTTTCAATGTTCATGACACAAGAAGCAACATCCAGGGTCTCCTTGACGATGGAGCAGATGAGAAGGATGGAGGACCACAGGACCAGATGAGAAGCATGAGAAGGATGGAGGACCACAGGACCAGATGAGAAGGATGAGAAGGATGGAGGACCACAGGACCAGATGAGAAGGATGAGAAGGATGGAGGACCACAGGACCAGATGAGAAGCATGAGAAGGATGGAGGACCACAGGACCAGATGAGAAGGATGAGAAGGATGGAGGACCACAGGACCAGATGACAAGGATGAGAAGGATGGAGGACCACAGGACCAGATGAGAAGCATGAGAAGGATGGAGGACCACAGGACCAGATGAGAAGCATGAGAAGGATGGAGGACCACAGGACCAGATGAGAAGGATGAGAAGGATGGAGGACCACAGGACCAGATGAGAAGCATGAGAAGGATGGAGGACCACAGGACCAGATGAGAAGGATGAGAAGGATGGAGGACCACAGGACCAGATGAGAAGGATGAGAAGGATGGAGGACCACAGGACCACAGGACCAGATGAGAAGCATGAGAAGGATGGAGGACCACAGGACCAGATGAGAAGGATGGAGGACCACAGGACCAGATGAGAAGGAGTGGATTCTCATGTGTACCTGCAAAGAAGAATGATGTGTAAAAGTATTCTTACAGTCTGAGCAACTGAAAGGTTTCTCTCCTCTGTGAGTCATCATGTGAAACTTCACACTTGACTTGTGCTTCAAGCTTTTATCACAAACTGAGCAGCTGAAAGGTTTCTCTCCTGTGTGAGTTAACATGTGTAGCTTTAAAGCTTCCTTCCGTATAAAAGATGTTTCACACTCTGAGCAGCTGAAAGGTTTCCCTCCTGTGTGAGGACCAGATGAGAAGGATGAGAAGGATGGAGGACCACAGGACCACAGGACCAGATGAGAAGCATGAGAAGGATGGAGGACCACAGGACCAGATGAGAAGGATGGAGGGGCAAGGGAACAAGATGTGATGTTAATATATCAGGGGGAAACAATGTGGGAGTGTAATGAATTAATATCATTATTATAATTGTTATAACACTGCTGTAGCTTATTTCAAAATGATCATATAGAACTTACCAACACTTGAGGGGCAAAATAAAGAAATACATAGAAAAATAACTACAATGTACATTTTTATTTTGACTTTGCAACGAACAGAGGGCCGGCTCAAAGAGTATTTATTGTCAGGTACAAACTGTTGGCCTAAATAGATCAAAATTAAATTATGACATGAAAGTTTGGGTGAAAGTCCAAATGTAAAAAGGGTCTGCACTGCCGCCACTAGATGGCCTCATTGTCACAGTTTGTTTTCTCTCATGGTCTTCTGTGCAGTGAGCCACCATCACCACTGATATGAACGATAAGGCATATGTTGGTAAATGCATTGTGAGATCTGTGTAATGCCTATAAACTACAGATCCATTCCACACATGGGAAACACTGTTTCTCTGCACGTGTGTCGGTGTGCAGTACAGCTCAGTGGGTCTGAGTGGCAGTGAAGAGTGACGAGTGCAGCGTGCACATGAGATGAAGTCGTGCACACGTGGTCTCGTCTCTTTTACATTGGTGAGAAGGATGGAGGACCAGAGGACCAGACATGATCAGCTGATCGCTCTCTCTCTCTGAGCGTGAGCATGGAGGTTATGATCTGAGAGCGTTAGTTAGTGAGCTAATGGGGTTTTCTATCAGTATTTCCTGGTGAAAGTGGTAGATAGAGAGCAGTGTGTTAGTGTCACGGTGGTGTGGTGTTACTAGGTGCACGAGGGTGTTTGTTGGGTTCCTGTGTGCGTGTTGGTGCAGCCGGCCGGCGCGTGCCACCGTTCATCAGGGACGAGGTTCTGATCAGAGGGCTGGCGAGACACGGGAAGGTGGTGTCGCAGGTGAAGAAGGTCTCCTCGGGGTGCACGTCTCCCCTGCTGAAGCACGTGGTGTCTCACAGAAGGCAGCTCCTCATGGTCCTAAACAACAGGAGTGAGGAGCTCAACCTCGTGCTTAAGATCAGAGTGGAGGACTTTGATTATGTTTTTTTTTTGTGACCTCTGGAAACGGTAGATGTTTCCGTTCTGCCCGAACAAGAGGTCAGCTGAGCGGAACGCTTCTAGCGAAGCAGCTGCTGAGGGGCAGGAACCGGAGGCGCAGAACCAGAAGCAACCTGAGGAGGTCCGAGGGGATCGTCAGGATGGACAGGAAGGACAGGGGAAGACTGGTGGGGTCCAGAAGGGAGATGAAGGGGATCAGGAGGGGTTGGGTGGGGCCCAGCAGGGTGATGAGGGGGAGCAGACAGGGCCAGGTGGGGTCCAGCAGGTAGGTCAGGTTAATAAGGTAAGTCAGGGTGACGTGGGTGTAGCTCAAGGGTGGGCAAACTACGGCCCGTGGGCCGGATCCGGCCCGTTGATAAATTATAGTAAAGACCGCTGTAACGCTTTGTACCCTCGGGGCTGCGCGTGCGCGCTCCTGCAGCAGAACACGGCAGGTTAAAGAGCGCCGTCACGCTTTCTGCTGCAGGAGAGGCGCACACAAACAGCCTGAAAGAGCTGAGCAATAAATGAGCATTAAGAAACATCGATGCTGGTCTGTTGCCGTCATCGAGCTTCAGGAAACTCAAGTCGGGAACGGAGAAGCGTCACCGCGCTGCGTGCCGTGCTTTCTGCTGCGTGTCAGGCTGCGAGTCCAGCCGGCTGCTCACGTCCACCCCTCACAGGCAAGCTCACCGTAATGTACCCTTACCACGAGTGTTACCTGCTTACATTCAGGTTTACCTGTAAGTCCAGGTAGTTACAGAATGTGTCTGTCTGTAGTTAACGAGTGTTACCTGCTTACATTCAGGTTTACCTGTAAGTCCAGGTAGTTACAGAATGTGTCTGTCTGTAGTTAACGAGTTTTACCTGTAAGTCCAGGTAGTTACAGAATGTGTCTGTCTGTAGTAGTTAACGAGTGTTACCTGTTTACATTCAGGTTTACCTGTAAGTCCAGGTAGTTACAGAATGTGTCTGTCTGTAGTTAACGAGTGTTACCTGCTTACATTCAAGTTTACCTGTAAGTCCAGGTAGTTACAGAATGTGTCTGTCTGTAGTTAACGAGTGTGACCTGCTTACATTCAGGTTTACCTGTAAGTCCAGGTAGTTACAGAATGTGTCTGTCTGTAGTTAGTTTGCCCACCCCATGTCTATACCAAATGTTAAACTACAGATCTATTTAGAATGTCAAAAATAGCTTATGTCTCATTAATAAATGTATGATTAATCCTTAATAAATGTTGTCAAAAGTCAGAACGGGTCAAATTTGACCCTAACAGTATGTAAGGGTTAAGCTGTGTTTAAATGTGGTTTATAAATGAACTTAACTTGCACTTACTACAATGTTGGTAATAATTTAATGAATAAGCTTCAAGTGCACTTGTGTGTGTGTGTGTGTGTGTGTGTGAATGTGTGTGTCTTGTCTGTATCTGCTCTTTGGGTTACTTACCTTTACACAACAAGTAACTACAACAAGTATGTATGTAAGTATGTGTAGAGTTGATGCAAATTGTGCTATTACACATACTAATACTATCTTTTTGATTCCAGAAAAAAACAGCAAACCATGAGAGGCTTCTTGATGGGAAATGCTTCATGTACACCACAGCAAGCCGCTGTCTTGACGGATAGCATCCTCAACATGCTCGTCACTGACATGAGGCCTCTGTCGATGGTTGAAGATGACGGCTTCACTAAAATGATCCACACCTTGAACCCTGGTTACACGCTGCCCTCCAGGGCCCACTTCACAAAGCTCATGGAGAGAAAATATGAAGAGACATTCAAGGAAGTGATGCAATAAACACCAACAACAGCAAACTTGCTCTCACGACTGATGTATGGACAAGTGCAGCAACTGAAGCCTACCTCGGTGTTACATGCCACTACAACACAGATGACTGGGACATGCAGTCAACCTGCCTCACCACCATGCCACTGCAGGACAGACATACTGCATCTAACATTGCAGAGTGGTTGGAGCAGGTAGTGGCCAGATTTGAAATTCCTCCTAGCAAAATCATTGCCATAGTCCATGACAATGGTGCTAATATTGTGGCTGCAGCAAATATCCTGGAGGAGAAGCATGGGTGGTCCTCTGTCCGTTGCACTGGCCATACTTTGCAACTTGTCATCAATGCTGCGTTGAAGCATCCAAGCATTGAAAAAGCTGTCGGGCTGCAAGATGTCTGGTAGAACATTTTAAGAAAAGCGAGCTAGCCAGCAGTAAGCTCAGAGAAAAACAACAACAAATGGCCACACCTGAGCACAGCCTTGTTCAAGACATAAGCACAAGGTGGAATAGCACATTCTATATGATAAGCCGACTGCTTGAGCAAAGGTGGCCTGTAACAGCAACACTGTCCGACAGCTCTGTCACACAGAGAGGCAAAAGGTACCTGGATCTGAAACCAGACCAGTGGAGCCTGCTGGAAGAGCTTTCAACAGTCCTCAAGCCTTTTGAATGTGTCACTGTGTTCATGAGTGGACAGAAATATGCAACACTATCTGCAATACCGCCACTTGTGAAGGGGCTGTTGAAGTCCACCCAGAGTGCTGCCTACGAGTCAGCCCCGCTGCGGGGTGGTTTCCAACTCACTGCTGTGCAGCAGTTGCAGGAGAGATGGAAAAGGGAGACTGCTTTCTCAGATAGAGCACCAAACACTGTGATTCTTGCGATGGTCCTTGACCCAAGGTTTAGGAAACTGAAGTGTCTTTCACCTGATGAAGTCCTACATGTTCAAACTAAAGTGCAAACCATGGCACTTGAAGAGAGAAGGCAGATGGATGTGCGGCAGCATGGCAGTTGCAGTGTTACCTCCACCGATACTACAGCTAGTGTAGAGCAGGCGATGCTGAGGATGTCCACACCCAAGTGAGGAACAAAGTCCTCACATACTTTGGAGAAAAGAGCCTTGCCAAGGAAGAAACCACATTACTGTGGTGGAAGCTAACAATGACAGATATCCCATGTTGGCCAGGCTAGCCAAGTCTTACCTATCCCTGCCACCTCAACACCATCTGAGCGGCTGTTTTCTGCAGCAGGTTTTCTGCAGCCTCGAAAGAAAAGAGCGAGTCTGAGCCTGGAGCATGTGGAAATGCTCACATTATTGCATTGCAATGCAAAGTGTCTGAACAAAGGGTGTGAGAGTTTGTGAGTGTGTGCGTCTGAGTGTATAGAGAACAAGTTCTGAGTTCAAACAAATCCTGTTAAGTTTTCTGATTTGTATTTTTCTTTATTTTTCATAAATAATTTATTGTTCTGACAGCTCAGGTCCCTTTAGTGCACTTTATTTAAAAAAAGCCTATATTTTTATTATATAATATATTATTATTATTATTATTGTATATTTGGCAGATGTAAAGCATATATTTGTATGTTCTTTTTAAAAAAAATATAACTGCTCAAGGATGTTCAAGGAACAAATTACCTGTTATCTGTTGAATAAAGGGTTGGAAATTAATGCTTTTTAGTTTTTTTATCCAATTCATCCATTAATCGAACAGATAATCGACAGATTAATCGTTATTAAAATAATCGTTAGTTGCAGCCCTAGTCCAAATGCTCAATGTCAATGCCATATGCAAGAACAAGGTGGAGGGTGTGGCCAAAGCAGTGAGTGGGTTTCTGTACTCTCTGACAGAAGCCAATCGAGTCCAACAATGAGATAAATGCAGTACTAAGGCAATCATTGTCAATATCCACATGAATATTAAAATCTCCTACAATAATAACCTTATCAGTTTTAAGGACTAAACTTGATAGAAATTCAGATATAAATTCTGAATATGGACCTGGTGGCCGGTACAGTATAACAAATAGAATTGGCTGTAATGTTTTCCAGGTTGGATGTGAAAGACTAAGAACAAGGCTTTCAAATGAGTTGTAGTTTAATTTAGGTTTAGGATTCATTAATAGGCTTGAGTCAAAGATGGCTGCTACTCCACCTCCTCGGCCGGAGTATTAATATGACTTGGAGGAGTTGATTCATTTAGGCTGACATATTCTTCATGGCTCAGCCAGGTTTCCGTAAGACATAATAAATCTGATATTAAATCATTTACTAAAACACAGTCTCTATAGAATTAAGGTTAAGGGTGGGTAACTGCTCGAATGGAAGTGCAGAGAAGGGTGGAAGACTACAACTCTGCTTCTGCTTCCTGATCTGAACTCTGGGTCATGGATTAAGTCCGTTAATCAACTTGTGGGATGAATGCCGTCTTTTCTCATCAGATCAGGTTTCCCCCAGAAAGTCTTCCAGTTATCTATGTAGCCCACATGGTTTGCTGGCCACCACCTGGACAACCAGAGGTTGAATGATGACATGTGGCTATACCTGTCATCATTGAAATGTTGACAACAAACATGACATTTTGTAGAGAATCCTTATTTTCGGTGTAATTGTAATACTTAACGATAGATTAGTCTCAGGTTTAATCCAAAATACATATCTTGTGTGGTTGATAATAATAAAGGTTTATGTATACAACACATATCAAAACATGCAGCAATGTGTTTCACAGGCAGACTGTGGGGTTTTTACCATAAAGATAAAGCCCCGCTAGTTCAATTATCAGACCCACACTCCAATGACCACAGATGACAGACTCGAGCTCTTGGTTTTACTTGCTGCAAGGAGAATGTTGAGCTGTGCCTCTGCACGTCTCTGGCTCACCATTCTCCAGACAGTCCTTTTTATTGAAGCAAGTGGTTATCCCACACAGAATGAGGACACAGTTTGTCTCGTCCTTTATCAGTCTGAGATGACCCTGAGCCATGTGTGGTGCGCGGGTGTGTGAAGTATGTGGGGAGACACAAAACAAACCTAGTTTTGTGCCTGCACATTAAACCTGTTGACCTCTTGTCCTCATGGTGAACGGTATAGAATAAGTAAAACAACAACGTATTACTCTTCTTCTGTTAGCTACAGTAATTACATTCATAGGGCGTACATTCTCTAATGCAAATTGAAAACACATGCTCTAAACTCTAACACAGACGTAAAAAGAAGAAAAGATGGCATACAATGCAGATACACACACATTTCGTGTTACGAGTCGGAGAAGAAGCAGGGTGGAATTAAAGGGAGATTATTATCCATTGGAATTTTTAAGAACCTCCAGTGGTGCTGACTGGTATTTACCTCTCAGAGCTTTTAAATCACAGGCGGAAAACTAACTTGTTCATGTCAGCGTGCGGGGCAAGACTATAGATCTCTACATTTTTGTAAAAACCATCAGTCTCGACGGTCCAAAGCTCTCCCTCAGCACTTCATTAGTTGTTTTGTTGTTGTTGTTTTTCAACACAACCTGCATGCAGCAGCAGCAGCTCAGGCCTCAGCTGAACACAAGAGCATCACTGGCACATAGAAAGGTATGACTGTTGCAGAGACTGGAGGGGCAGGTTTCTTTTTTTACATCCATTCAACATCTTACTGACGGTTTTGTAAGCAACGCATTATTGGGAGCGGCACTTAGAAAACGAATGTATGTCACGGAAAATCTTTGAATCTTTTTAGTGACAATAGGTAAGCCAACGGGTAACTACATCCAGCATTGATCAAATAGTTTATACTAGTTTGTTGAGAAGCATGTAGTCGTCGGAAGGCAGCATGAGTGTATATATATATATATTAGTTTGTAAATAATGCACTTACCATTGGGGATCTGACTGACACAGCTGTAGAAGGTTCCAGAAGAGGCATTGTAGCTGCTACTGCTGGGCTCACGGTCTACGACATGGCTACTCACGAGCTACATCATGGCTACTCACGAGCTACATCATGGCTACTCACAAGCTACATCATGGCTACTCACGAGCGACATCATGGCTACTCACGAGCTACATCATGGCTACTCACGAGCTACATCATGGCTACTCACAAGCTACATCATGGCTACTCACGAGCTACATCATGGCTACTCACGAGCTACATCATGGCTACTCACAAGCTACATCATGGCTACTCACAAGCTACATCATGGCTACTCACAAGCTACTTCTTAGCTATAGGCCTACTCACAAGCTACTGAATAGCTGCAGGATTTGACTTCTTTAGGGCTCAAACGGTAGAATGGTTAACACATCGGAAAAGTGACGCTTTGGGAAATTTAGTCTTTAAAAAAAAGCTGATTAATTGTTATTTAACAAATATTTTCCATTTACTTAAAACAGTTATTGCATACAAAAAATATGTATCACAATATATATTAATTTAACTTTCTATTTAATTTGATTTGTTTTAATAAAAGCAGTTTCAATCTTGCATACTTCACAATAATTAAATGTTTAGCTATTTAGATGTGAGTAAAAAGGCTAAAAAAAGCTTGAGGACACTATAATCACTTCATGTTGTTTTTTTTATTTGTTTTAATTTAGGCTTCTTAAAGCTTCAACAGAGAAGCCCCGGCACATGGGAGTGTTTAAGAAGAGAAGGCATGACGATGTGACCTTTATTCATGTTGCAATTCCATTCCAGATCACTGCCCTATAAGTACTGCTCTACAGAGAAAAACCTGTACTGTTAACCATTGAGGGATTGTGACGGATCACACTGTAATGAACGAAATCTGCAACTGAATCTCTGCTGAGGTAAGACACATAAAACACTTTAAAAAAAGTAGATTTTAAGTTTAATGTTATGAATCAGTATCAGTGAGCACTGTAATATACTGTACATGTGGGACATTTCTTTTACTTCTACTACTTCCGTTTTATGCTACTTAATCGGTAATTCTGAAGGAAATGTGTACTTTGTACATTACATTTACTCAGTTATTCAATCTGTCAATTTAAGATTTACATACAGTTAAAATGTGTGACCAGTTTCTAGAATCATGGACTCAAATCTGGATGTCTGTAAAACCTACCTGAAGCAAAATTACTCATTATGTACAAAGTCCATTTTAGAATAATATATTATTATTTGATGTCTTCCCCAAGTCCATACTGCAGTTTCTGAAAGCTGAACTAAAGTGATCGTTATCTGCTGTTCTTTGTTCTCTTGTGTTTGCACATTGCTGTAGTAATACTTTTTATAATATTTAAATATTATATATATATATTTGAAAATTCAAATTAAATATTTAGTAACTAACCATGTCACTAACCAAACCTCATTTACTACTTGTTTGGGAGGGTTTAGGGTTAAGCCTATGGAACCATACTCATTAGTGCAGTTTGGCACACAGACAGACAGATAGACAGACAGACAGACAGATAGACAGACAGACAGACAGAAATGCAACGTTTCCATCAGTCTCTGTAAACAACGCATTATTGGGAGCGGCCCTTGGCACACGAACAGTGTTATGTCACAAAATCATTCAGTCTTTTTAGATTGTTGTTAGATTAAATAGTTTCTACTAGTTTGCTGAGAAGCATGTCATCGTCAGGAAGGCAGCATGAGTATATATATATATATATATATATATATATATATATATATATATATACATATACACGTACATACATACAAAAAGTATTTAAGTCAGCCACCAATTGTGCAAGTTCTCCCACTTAAAAAGATGAGAGATGCCTGTAATTTTCATCATAGGTACACTTCAACTATGAGAAACAGAATGGGGGGAAATAATCCAGGAATTCACATTGTAGGATTTTTTATGAATTAATTGGTAAATTCCTCGGTAAAATAAGTATTTGGTCAACTACAAACAATCAAGATTTCTGGCTCTCACAGACCTGTAACTTCTTCTTTAAGAGGCCCCTCTGTCCTCCACTTGTTACCTGTATTAATGGCACCTGTTTGAACTTGTTATCAGTATAAAGGACACCTCTCCACAACCTCAAACAGTCACACTACAAACTCCTCTATGGCCAAGACCAAAGAGCTGTCAAAGGACACCAGAAACAACATTGTAGACCTGCCCCAGGCTGGGAAGACTGAATCTGCAATAGGTAAGCAGCTTGGTGTGAAGAAATCAACTGTGGGAGCAATTATTAGAAAATGAAAGACATACAAGACCACTGATAGTCTCCCTCGATCTGGGGCTCCACGCAAGATCTCACCCCGTGGGGTCAAAATGATCACAAGAACAGTGAACAAAAATCCCAGAACCACACGGGGGGACCTAGTGATTGACCTGCAGAGAGCTCGGACCAAAGTAACAAAGGCTAACATCAGTAACACACTACGCCGCCAGGGACTCAAATCCTGCAGTGCCAGACGTGTCCCCCTGCTTAAGCCAGTACATGTCCAGGCCCATCTGAAGTTTGCTAGGGAGCATTTGGATGATCCAGAAGAGGATTGGGAGAATGTCATATGGTCAGATGAAACCAAAATAGAACTTTTTGGTAAAAACTCAACTCGTCGTGTTTGGAGGAGAAAGAATGCCGAGTTGCATCCAAAGAACACCGGTTACCTACTGTGAAGCATGGGGGTGGAAACATCATGCTTTGGGGCTGTTTTTCTGCAAGGGGACCAGGACGACTGATCTGTGTAAAGGACAGAATGAATGGGGCCATGTATCGTGAGATTTTGACTGAAAACCTCCTTCCATTGAAGATGAAACGTGGCTGGGTCTTTCAGCATGACAATGATCCCAAACACACCGCCCGTGCAACGAAGGAGTGGCTTCGTAAGAAGCATTTCATGGTCCTGGAGTGGCCTAGCCAGTCTCCAGATCTCAACCCCATAGAAAATCTGTGGAGGGAGTTGAAAGTCTGTGTTGCCCAGCGACAGCCCCAAAACATCACTGCTCTAGAGGAGATCTGCATGGAGGAATGGGCCAAAATACCAGCAATGGTGTGTGAAAAGCTTGTGAAGACTTACAGAAAACGTTTGACCTCTGTCATTGCCAACAAAGGGTATATAACAAAGTATTGAGATGAACTTTTGTTATTGACCAAATACTTATTTTCCACCATAATTTGCTAATAAATTCTTTAAAAATCAGACAATGTGGTTTTCTGGATTTTTTTGTCTCTCATAGTTGAGGTGTACCTATGATGAAAATTACAGGCCTCTCATCTTTTTGAGTGGGAGAACTTGCACAATTGGTGGCTGACTAAGTACTTTTTTGCTCACTGTACATATACAAACATACACATATATATATATATATATATATATATATATATATATATATATATATATATATATCGTCATGCTGCCTTCCTGACGATGACATGCTTCTCAGCAAACTAGTAGAAACTATTTAATCTAACAACAATCTAAAAAGATTGAATGATTTTCTGTGACATAACACTGTTCGTGTGCCAAGGGCCGCTCCCAATAATGCATTGTTGACAGAGACTGATGGAGATCAGAGGACACCAAGCGCATGAACTCTGCACTTATACATACATACAAAAAAGAAAGAAAAGAAAAGAAAGAAAAGTTTAATAGTGCAGGTAGGTAACGGAGTAAATTAGGTTCGGGAAAGAGGTAAATATTTGTTTGGCTTTGGCTCTTACAAGCCATATAAATGTGTCTTAAAAGAGCACACACAGTCATAATAGATGCAAGGCAAGGGGCAGAGTAACATTCTGTTCTTACCTTGGCAACTCCTGATCCAAAAAGGTATTTTCTTTATACACATGTCACTGTAGTAGCCGACCGTGGGGTTGCCTATAGGCTTTTGCAGGGGTAAGCCACCAACCGCCGTCCATCTAACTGTGTGGCGTTACCTATGACCTTTTGCAGGGACTACACAGTTGAGTCAGCTAGGAAATCCGTGTTGCTTAAACTACTCCAACTGTAGTGATTAGTTGGGCACAGTTGAACTTGATATTTCAAGTACACCCAACAATTTAGTTGAACTGAAATACAATCTAAAAAGGGAAAAAGAAGATCTGAAAAAAAACCTTAAAAAAAGTGATTTAAAAATGGAAATAAATCATATTTAAATCTGAAATTCTAAAATCTGTAACTGAAACCTTTAATATCTCAAATATCAAAAATATATATGAAAGGGAACGTTAGAAATACAGATTAAATATGCTAATTGGCACACAATAGAGCAACAACAGTTATATTGTGCATATATTACCAAGTATGTTTTCCGTTTTCATATAGTTTGAGTGTTAAATCGCTGCAGTGACCATAGATGTGCTGTGTGGCGCACAGAGCTCAATGGAGTCATAAAAAGAACTGAAAATAAAATGTGTTCAAAGTTAAAAACAGATATTTGTTTTAAAGGTTACTTGCAAAGGACTGCAGTCTCAAAATGTAGCAAAGTGTACATGATAGCAAGCATCACGTTAAACAGACAGAGGGGATGCTGTCTTTGGTTGTGGTCCTGGTTGACGGACGATCGAAGGAATTTCCTGGTTTGACTGGATTTAGTTTGGTCCTAAAGACTGAAAGCCGAACGTGTGTCACTAGTAGTATAGAGAGGGAGGATTTCACAACTGAGTTCAAGTTTAAACAAGTAATGATCTTCAGCATAACAAGGTGTTATGGTGGTACCCATTTATTTTATATGTATATATATGTTTGTATCTAGTACCAGAGTAAGAGCTACGCTGAAGCTGAAGGTGAAGACTAATCACTGATCATGAAGGTCCTTTCATGTAGAAGAAGTGAGTCTGTCGCCATCGTCCTCTTTCTGGCTGCCTCAATCTTAATGTTAGTGGTACGTAACATGGACGTTCTGGAGGTAAGAACTTGGTTTAAATGTTCTATATTATTCAGCTTTTTGCATATTGTTTTGAAATGTGTGTCAGTGTTGTTCGTCATTGCAAATAAATGGAATTTGAGTTCAATTTCTTCTCTCGGTCCAGCACCTGGACTTGCTGACAGCAGCAGATCCTGTAGTTAAAGGAGAAAGCTGGCAGTATTCTATTCTTTAGATCAACCCTCCATGTGTTAAAACTTCCACAAAACCTTGAAAGCGCACACAAAAGAAATCTTTCAATTTAACATTCACTTTCTTGCCTTGTGTAAAACATAAAACCAGAGTATCTTGAAGCTTTTCGCATTAGTCTATGTTAACAGTTGTTATCAAACCCCCAAAGAATATTCAAATCATGGCCCTTCTACTTTATTTGGTTCCTTTATTTTCAGTGCATACTGTTGTATCTTTGTCACCATCTCTCTCTCGACCCTCTGCAGTTTCAGCCTAAAGTCAACTCCCCCATCTTCACCCAGAGAGTCTCCTCTGACCCTGACGTGAACCGTAGCTTCTGCACCTTCCAGCCGCTGTCCCCTCAGGACGCTCTGGAGGAACGCCTCATACTAGACTCCACTGCTTGGCCTGAAACGCCACTTTTGCCAGGTCCTATTTCCTTGGAGCAGACCAGTGATCCAGCTCACAGCAACTTCACCATTCTACCAGGGAGGAGAGGAGGACAGTGGCGTGTCGGGGATCAGCTGGAGGTCATGATACAAACCTCTGACTTCAAGGGTCGTCCCAAGAAGTCTGGGGGGGACTTCCTACTCGCCCGGCTGCACAACCGCATGCTTGAAGCTGGTGTTGCTGGGCAAGTGGTGGATCATCTGAATGGGAGCTACTCTGCTGTCTTCTCTTTACTCTGGGAAGGAGACGCACAGGTTGAGGTGATGCTAAAAACTATCATGTTTAAGGTTCTGTGTGTGGGATTTAGCGGCATCCAGTGGTGAGGTTGCACATGAATGAATACCCCTCTGCTCAACTTTCCAACCGTTTCTTAGTACACTGGCCTTCAGGTAACGCAAAAACATGAAAGGCTCTGGCTAGATCCAATGTCTGGTTTGTTGGTTCAGGGCTCGAGGGATGACTATCAGCCCGATCGAGAAGGATAGAAGAGGTCGGGAAGAGAGGGTTGGAGGGGTGCGATGGGAGACTGCTGGCATCCAGTGGTTAGAGGGAACGACGGAGGTGGAGACTCTTTGTTCCTGAACTATACAAAACACCATGGGTTGCACAATATGAGGAAATGAGGATGTATGAGATAATGTTGTTGAATATAACAATATGACTTGCAATAAATGAACACGTATTAGGTGGACTCAGTTCTGCCTTGCTGTTGCTTTCAAGATACTAAAATATAATAAATCCCTTTACTAAGTCCCGCCCTAGAATGCAGACTGACCAGTCATTGCATAGCATCTCCCAGCTCCGACTAAGGTCGTACAACTAATTGTCTCTCATGCAATCTTTTCTGATTTTCTCCAGTACACGCTGGTTTTTCGTGGATTTTGAGTTAGAAATGATAACACATTTGGTAATAGAGTTACTGGTTAAAGATGTACATTTCTAAAAGGTTACGTTTCAACATAAAAACCTGTGGAGTCTTTACAGGAAGAGCGTTGTTGCTTCATCTTTCCTTCTCAATGACCAGGTGATCTGGTGGTTATATTTAAACAGTAAGCTGTAGCCTATCTATTTATCTGTTTAATTTGTGCAGTTTGTGCAGTTTGGGACAGTGTAGACTTAATGGTAGATGGAGTAGCAGCAGGGGGCGCAGTCAAGTAAAGCATCAATGTTACACAACAGGCATTAAACACTCCAAAATGTGTCCATTTATTAACAACGGAACTTTTTCATAACAGATCAAAGAAATGTCAAATTTTTGGCCCCAAATTGTAGATTTCTATTGAAAACTCTGGTTCTGTATCTAATCAGGTGATGCTGGTTCACCCATTTGAGGCCATCTCAGTTCTCGACAGGCTGACCAGAGAACAGCCAGACCGGATTTACTTCAAGAGCCTCTTCCGCTCAGGCTCACTCTCTGAAGCCACCATGTGTAATGTCTGCCTACGGCCAACCCAGCCGCTGTGTAACTACACTGACCTCCGTACAGGGGATCCTTGGTTCTGTTACAAGCCAAAGAACCTGAGCTGTGATGCCAGGATCCAGCACATCAGGGGAGGATATATACAAAACCTCAAGGCCAAGGAGGAGACGCTCTTTCAAAGGTGAGGGACAAGAAAGGCATAGAAGGTTTTGACCACAGGCAGTTAACATTGACCCTGAAGAAAATGTAAAGATAATACAAATACTACTTGACTTTCATTTCCAACATTTGTTAGTGTTTTGTGTTATTAATTCATATTTTAGTGTGTTATGTGACAACTTTGAGTTGATGGCCAGTAATTCATTGAAGCTTGGTTTTGAGTTTAAGTGAAGTGTGTTTTACAACACCAAATAGATAATTGGTGTTTAGAGGTGGTGTTAGCCAATCATGGGTTGTATTCATTCAATCACACAATACAACACTGGTCCTGGCAGACACACTTGGAGAGAACTTCACTCTACTGAGTGCACCTTTGTACTTCTAAATGTGTACATTGTATTTTGGATGTGGTCTTTTGAGAAACTTAAAGATACACACATTCATATTTTTTTACAAACTATTGATATGATATGATAACCGTATGAAATGATATGGGTAAAGTGTTAGCCAACCCTGGACTATTTACACATCTATTTGGAGTTGTGTCAATGTCTACCTGCAAGAACGTAAAAAACTAAAACAATGAGCTGAGAGATGATCAGATGATAATTATCTGTGACTTAATCAGTGCAAGCGTCATATTGCAGATTACTCATGGTCATTGACCCATTGCTTGTATGAAAATATTGATACGGCAGCTTTAACTTACAAAATAGATTTTTTTATTCCGGGGTAACATTTTGTGGGACGTTGAATGAAATTTCAAGCTGCTGTTTTTTTTTGTTAAATCGTAATAGTTTTAACCTTATTTAATGATTTAAAACACCTTTACTTGTATTGAGTTGTATGTTTAAGACATTTTATGTGTGTTTTTTTTCTTCAGTCGTGTCAACATGAAAGTCTCCATTCGGGCTTCAGGACCTTCCAATGTCACTGTGTTGCCAGAAAATGGAGGTACAGCATGATTTTACTACCGGCTAATAACAATAAGTCAAAACTGAATGTCCTACAGACTTGTGCTGGGAGGATGGAGCATCCATAAGAGGTTCATACAATCAAATTGGGTTTTTTGAATAAATAAATAAACCCACCCCTATTATTTCACTTCCTGTCAGGTCAGCTGAAGGTGAAGAGCAACACTGTGCCATCTGGACCTTCTGGTTATTACTACCAGGGTTTGTGGCGAGCTCTAAGTGGCACCACAGTTCGCCAATTCAACACGTCTGCCATCACTGAGTGTCTGAAAGGCAAGGTGGTCCACATGTATGGAGACTCCACCATCAGGCAGTGGTTTGAATTCCTCAAGGCAACCGTACCAGGTAGCTGATCCACAGAGATGTCATGCAGTTTGGTTTTGTTCCCACTGCAGCCTAATATGTTCCCCCTGTAATACTTTCAGGTCTTAAGGAGTTTGATCTTCACAGCTCAAAGCAAAGTGGACCTTTAATGGTCTTAGACTATGCAAACAACATCTTGGTGACGTTCCGCTGCCACGGTCCTCCTCTCCGTTTTTCCAACATCCCAACTAGAGAGTTTCGTTATATTGCCAATGAGCTAGACGGCTTAGTTGGAGGCATCAACTCTGTCGTAGTCATTGGCATCTGGTCTCACTTAGGGACTTTCCCCATGGCGATCTACATCAGGAGGTTACAGAGCATCCGCAGGGCGGTGGTGCGGCTGCTGGACAGGGCTCCAGGCACACTGGTCGTCATGCGGACCGCAAACCCCAAAGCTTTGACGCTTTATGAAACAATTACCAACAGCGACTGGTTCTCACTGCAGCGTGACAAGGTGCTCAGAGCCGTGTTCAAAGGAATGAATGTTCATCTGATCGATGCCTGGGAGATGACCCTGGCCCACCATCTGCCACACAGCCTCCACCCACAACCTCCCATTATTAAGAATATGATAAACCATATATTGTCCTACATATGTCCTCAGAAGGCTGGCTAGTTGTGTTCTGTTTGTTGGGTGAGGGGATGTTATGTTACATTATTTCTGTGTTTCTATCAACTGCATTCTAAAAGCAGTCCATGCTCAGACTAACAATCTATCTCTAATTAGGGAGTGTTGAGCGAGTACAAAAGAACGGACCTGGCCCGTCACATGGTTTGTTTCATAGAACCATTTGAGAAGTCGGCATTGGTAGTTGTTTGGAAAAGAGCAGGAGGAGATTGGATGAACCATCTGTCAATCAAAACAGTTGGGAGAAGAGCAAAAAAAACCTTTCTAACAAGAGGAAACCTCCAGTGCCATTCTTTCCTCTTCTCTTAATGAAAACATACTGAAATGACTGATGCTATTGCAGCATCTGTGCTAACCTCTGCTGCCATGGTTGTTCAGAACGAACAGTCACCTCGCACACACATAAGCCCCTCCCATAGCTGCCAGTAGCTCAACACAGAACGCTGATTGGCTCGTGCTCTGGCTTACCTCACACAAACGTTTTACGTAGCCTTAACATTAATCTCTACCCTTGCTTTAATAGCCACATGTTTATGAAAGTCTCACTCCAGATAAATTAACGTGTTAACAGAAACAAAGATTATTATCACGATGTAACAATAAAATGTAACATGATGTCAACTTTTGATATAAAGGTTGTAGGGTATTGATGCCAAACATTGTTTTCAGAAAGGTTGGTCATTGTTCTGTCAGGAATTTAAAGAATTAGACAGATCAAGGGTTCTGCAGACACATATGTTTATTGAATATGTATGACTTCATAAGCAGGTGTTGGAATAAATAAATGCACCTTTACAAACTGTGCTCTGTATGTGAACTTTCATTGATACAATCAAACCTTAATGATGACGTCATCGACCTGTTAACATGGTTTCCTCTCATGGGTTAACGTGAAGAAATTTGAAAACCATCAACAATAATCAATCTGCAAAGTAAGAAACACTCTGAAAGAGTGACATAACCAGTAGGCCCAGTATCTTAAAGAGAGAACTGATTTGCACTTAAAAAGAAAGTCCTATGTAATACCAGCCTGGATGTGCGACTAGAAAAGCCTGTATGAAGTTACATGAGGGTTGGCTCCTCTCACACAGACAGCTTCTCAGTAGAAACTATTTAATCTAACAACAATCTAAAAAGATTGAAAGATTTTCCGTGACATAACACTGACAAAACCTTCAGAAATATTTTGAATGCCATGTGCCGCGTGCCCGTTGATCTTCACAGCCTTATCGTGGCAGAGGGTGTGACAGTGATGCTCTTTGGTTCAGCTGAGGCCTGAGCTCAGGCCCGTAGAGATCACCCCCGCATCATCGACTCTGGCCGATGATGGCGGCCGAATCTGGGCCGAATAATGTAATAAATAAATAAATAATATTACATTACGTAATAACATTAAGATATCCCTCAAAGTTGTCTCGCTCATATAAAGCTACACAATAAAAAAAAGTATTTTAAACTGGCTTTATAAGTTTTAAATAATAGTTGTAAAGGCAATCGTAACAGGCAACCACTAGGGCCTTTATGATTTAGCGAACACGCTAATAATAAAACACAACTCCATACTATCAAGTGTGCCTGATGTAGCCACGGCCATCAAATTATTTCTGACAATACCTGTGACTGACGCAAGCGCTGAAAGGTCATTTTCCAAGCTAAAACTGATCAAAACATATCTCAGAAGCTCCATGTCACAAGAGAGGCTGTCAGGTCTGGCCATCCTTAGCATAGAGAATAAACGTCAGTTTAGATGTAAAGAGCGTGGTTAAAGACTTTGCACACAGATTTGCTAAAAGACGCGCATGTGTATTCAAATGCAAACCTGTAGACAGTAGTCTACCGGTGTATCGACTATATGTAGGCATATTTGTTATGTTGTTGTAAGATGTTCTGTTTGAGCTGTTTGATAGGCCCTAGCATATGTTTTGTTTCTGTTGGAATACATTTGTTCTCTGTTTGAGCTGTTTTTTACCTTCGCAAAATACTTTTGTTAATGTTTTGATCGCTGTGTATTTATTTGTAAATATGTCTGTTTGTTATTCGCATAACTCAAAAAGTATTAAACCGAATCGCATGAAATTTGGTGGGATGATTGGCTGTTATCCGGGGACCGATTGATTTAGATTTTGGGAGCGATCGGGTCAAAGGTCAAGGTCATGAATAGGTAAAAATCGTATTTTTATCATAACGCGGTAAATTTTTATCCAATTGGCATGCAACTAATGCCAAAATGTTCGGAATTCAATGCCCAATCTTGTGATATACGACATGATACAATGACGTCATAACCCTTCTTAGCGGTTGAGGGTCGAAGGTCAGGGGGGGTCACGACCTTGCAAAATGTGCGGGGTTTGTCATAACACAGTCAATTCTTATCCGATTTGCATGAAAACAGCACCAAAATGTTCACTGTTCTGTTCCCCACTCTCTCATGCAACATACAAAGGTCAAAATCATAAATCAAGGCTGATGTTCATACATAATTCTTTTGTGATGTTTACCACAATATCTGGTATCAAGTTACATCAATTTACTGTTCCCCACACTCTCATGCCAAGTACCAAAAAGTGGCTGCGGCGAAGGTATGCGCTCTACCGAGTGCCCGTTCTAGTTCTAAATGAATAAATGTTCCTCAAAAGAAAAGCTTGGGTCCTTTTCGTTTATCTTTGGATAATGACCGCCTGACAATACATAATCTCCCATTAATTCTTCTTCTGCAACAATGCTTCTTTGTTGTAGGAATGTACTGCGGTCGTGCGGCTGACAGACAGAGCGATATAATCTTCACCACGCAAAACTTCCACAATATCAACGGCGTCACTTCCTCACGGCTGAGAGCTCGATTTAGGTTGTTGTGTGTTTGGGTTGTGATGACTCGGCTTTCTGCTTTTTTCAAAAGGTTACCTGGGGACCTTCATGCGTCATATGAATGAGAAGTGTATTGACATTTGTCTCTTTTATTATTATCAGCTGGATTTGTGTTTGTGGCCTCCTAATTTAGCACAAGTTTTATTGACTTACTCATTTATTGGATTCAGTGCTAGGCTTGTAAAGAGTACCCTACAGTCCAGTGGGGTTAGAGCCTGTTTAGAATAACCAGATAACTGCTGCTGTTCATGTATTCATGTGTTTCTACATATGTCGACTGGGAAAGATACGGAGGAGAGACAATGGGTTCCGACTCGTAACACGAAATGTGTGTGTATCTGCATTGTATGCCATCTTTTCTTCTTTTTACGTCTGCCTGTGAAACACATTGCTGCACGTTTTGATGGTTGTCCAGGTGGTGGCCAGCAAACCATGTGGGCTACATAGATAACTGGAAGACTTTCTGGGGGAAACCTGATCTGATGAGAAAAGACGGCATTCATCCCACAAGTTGATTAACGGACTTAATCCATGACCCAGAGTTCAGATCAGGAAGCAGAAGCAGAGTTGTAGTCTTCCACCCTTCTCTGCACTTCCATCCGAGCAGTTACCCACCCTTAACCTTAACTCTATAGAGACTGTGTCTGTCCACGGCCACTTAAATTAATTAAATCAAAAGTAACCAGAAGAGGAGTCATACAAAATAACCTCATACAGGTTAACATCACTACTGCAACAGTGGAACAAAACAGGATAATTAAATGTGGACTCCTAAATATTAGATCTCTGTCATCTAAAGCTGTATTAGTAAATGATTTAATATCAGACAATCACATTGATTTATTACTTACTGAAAACTGGAGTCATGAAGAATATGTCAGCCTAAATTACTTAATTAACTACAGCCACTAGAGGGCACTGTACTTCAGAGAAAGCCAGCAAGACGCAAAGAGCGAAGCAGGAAGTAAACTTCGCTGTGATATACTGCATCATTTCTCTTTATTAATGGACCAAATGTTTCTGTCACGGGTGTCGCCACAGGAACAGGACTAACACACGTGATCACAACAGGACAACCGACAAAGGGGAATGACACAAACAGGGTTTAAATACACAGGGCTGGTGCAGGTGATTGGACACAGGAGGAACCAATCAGGGACATGGCAGACAATCACAGGGACAGGAAGTGCAGGGAAACAGAGGATACGAGAGACGGGGACTTCAAAATAAAACAGGAAACAAGACACACAACTCCAGATCTAGGACAGTTTCATGTTAAGTTCAGAGCTAACTGTATCGTATTGTTTGTTGTCTTTTATTTCTGTGTTAACCAAAGAATTACCTCTACAGTTATTTATGCACTGACTGTATGCACTTGAGTTATACACAGATTATGTGTACTGAGTGACAGTTTCAAGGCCCTTTGAGTTAGTTAAGGCTTCAAGTCATTTCAGCACTACATAGGTTAGTGACCCAGATTGGGGAAACGTGTTTAAGTGAGATTCTGTGTTCAGTGTAAATGTCAATGTACTGGACAATGTTTGTTGAATCTAATACAAATGGAACATTCCAAGTAATACTTCTCTATTTCCTTAACAGTAGTCGAGAAATAAAGATCCCTGAAGATAGTGTTGTGTCTGGTGTCTTATCAAGTTTCACCTGCCTACATTATTAATATATTATAATATTATTATATATCATTTATTATCTTATTTGGCATTTGCTGCTTTTGTTTGCGAAAACGTCCAAAATGCAAAATGTTTATTTTAATAACTGTTGCAAATAATATAATTAGAATTTGAGGTGTACCTTTCTTTATTTGGTTAATGGTTTTCACTTTTTTGGAAATACATTTATCACATTATTATTATTATTGCCAAACAATGTGAGCTTCATGGGTTTAATTGAGTCAGTAAAATAAGTATTTTGTGACATGAGGAATATATTCAACCCGATTCTGAAGCGTCATTCTTCCCGAGTCTCAGCCGAGTCGGCGCCCGGGCCGCCGCGTTTCTTGCGGCGTGCCGAGCTTAAGCCGTTGTGTAATACAGGTATAGGCCTACAGTACACCAATGAGATGCAGTATAGTACTTCCATTGTATGCAGCTTTATGACTTCTATAGGAGAGATTCAGCCTTTTCTACTGCGTTGTACAAGTTATTCTACTACATTTATGTGTGATAAACAAATAAAATATGATGCAACATTTAACATGTAAGTCACAAAAATGAGCTCCACCTTGATGTTAATTTGTTTTACTTTAAACAACAGAGTATTTGTACAGCTTTGTATGAATAATACTGAAGTAAAACTTTAAGACCCATTGTTTGAATAAACTTTATTGGAATTGTCACACAAAACCAGCCAAGGCTCCTGTGTTTACTGAGTTTCATTGTGGCCCTTACATCAGTAAATCCACCCCTGTGAGATGAATAGAGATCAAACAAAAGCTTTTATAACAGCGACCGCGAGAGGCTCATCATAGACTCGGCCTGATGTAAGTTTTCCATGTGTTTGATTCTCTGTTCAGACACGTCGGGCTTCATGTGGCACCTGCAGAGGTCCCGGAGAGAACGCCGCATTCCTCAAAGAGTGAAAGGCTCCACACAAAACACACACAAATCCACCTTTTATATAGAGAAAGATGCACATTTCTGCACAAAAGTGAGTTTTATTCATCATAAAAAAAAAAAAGCTGGAAGGAAAGTGTGATGTGGTTTGTCAGAACACGTCCTCCCCGAGTCCTGAACCATACGGCTGAATAGAAGAATCCCTTTGACGCATCTCTCCCTGTGGTAGTCCGGATCCCCGACGCCCCATTTCAGTGTTAATCCTGTGAGCACACGCAAAAGATAAATCCACGTTTCGCCATCGGCTGTGTTCTCCGGAGGCCACGTGTCCTCACACTCACGCGCTTCAAATTTAAATTCCATCCGTCTTCCCTCTTTGCCCTCAGCTGTCAACGCTCAGGAAGAGTCATCTGAAAAGGTAGCACTTATGCTGTAAACCGGCAACACGCCTGTCCTTTCTGTCTGAGCGGTGCACAGTGTGAGGAGGAGAAGAGTGACCGAGGTCACAAACATCCTGAACATCACCTTGAAGATGGGCGATGAAACCAAACGAGGAACTTTGCTTTGCACGTGGATCCGTTATCCAGGGATGCTTTTTATCCTTTAACCGTCAAACTGAAGGTACATTTTGGGCCTCCATAGTTTCCAGTTCACACCCTCAGGGCGTTCCATAGAGCCATGCCATGAGCTTTGCTAAAAACACATATTTATTTTGGGGATATGCACCATTTTAGCACAGTGTCACCTCAATTAATCCATTTGTTTAACTAGATTTGGACAAGGCCTGTAGATGAGGTAGTGGTGCACGACTAATCTTTAGCTTTTTCAGTTCATAACGTGCTTTAAATTGTGTAAACTCTAAAGATTAGGAGAACAGAATGTGCAATAAATTAAATGACAGCAAACACACGTTTTCATAGTGAGCAGAAATTCGTCAGTTTTCTTAGTTAAAAGACAGTTTTAAAGACACGAGTGGAGGGCGTGACACCAGACAGAGACAGATTTCAAAGTGTATTGTGTGAACAGATAGCATCTCGCTACTGTGAGGGAGAAAGGGCGTCACGTGACAATGGGGCTTGGAGCACCTGTCCATCAGGTGTGGGATCACCTTTGTCACCTCTACATCTGAAACCAGAGTTCTTTCAATGAGCAGTGGAAGTGTTAAAAATATACTCATGACACGTGAAGCTCATCTCGTTTTACTATTCACTGTTGGTGGACAATATTCTCCCACAATGCAATGCACAAAGGAAGTAGAGGAGCTGATGAACACTGAAGCATTCTATAAATAAATTGCGTTAAAGCAGCTCCAGAAACGTCCACATTGTCTCACTTCCTGTTCGTATGAAGCCGTTACATGTTGAAGTTATTGTACACTAACTAGCTGCTACAAGTACACATTATTCTTATCGTTCTTAAATGGGTGAATCTTATCTTTAGCAACGAAAAACAAGCTTTTAAATTGAGCTACTTGTGTCAGATCCGGGAGCAGACATCTTGGAAGTGTTGTTATGGCAACACAAAATCACACGACCCACCACGATGTTCCGTAGATGTCACGTCGGGACTTCACGAGTTAAAATCAAGGATAAAGCTGTATAAGGAACCTTCCAGAATATTTAAAGGACGTGTGACACGTGTGTCCTCGTGGATCTTTATGGGTTAAGTCCTGTCAATGGTTGTCAGGACTACAGACCATAATGTGTGATACTGAGACATAGGCCCTTCTGTATCTATACAACTATCAAAGGGGGTTCCACAACTTTCTGTCTCCTTCACAATTTTACTGTGGAAAATAATGTGCATATTACAGAGACGCGAGAGAGAGAAAGAGACATTGTCCTGGGTTCAGGATGCTTTCCAGACATCTGGTGTCAGGGGCTTATTTCTCCAATTTATAAATGTGGAGATAAATTAGACCCCAATAACTACCGTGGCATCTGCATTAGCAGTTGCCTGGGGAAGTTATTTTGCAGCATTATAAATAACAGAATCTTAGATTATCTGGACCAACACAAATTGGCTTTCTTCCAAAACACCGCACCACCGATCACGTTTACACCCTTCACACGCTCATTCAGAAACATGTGCACCAGACAAATGGAAAGATATTTGCTTGTTTTATTGATTTTAAGAAAGCATTTGATTCAATTTGGCATAAAGGACTATGTTACAGACTTTTGCAATCTGGCATTGGAGGAAAAGTCTATGACATTATAAAATCTATGTATTTAAACAATAAATGTGCAGTAAAAATAGGAGAAAGACCCACTGACTTCTTCGCCCAGAGAAGAGGCGTCCGTCAAAGCTACAATCTGAGTCCGACGCTTTTCAACATCTATATAAACGAACTAGGAGTGCAGCTGGACCAGAGTGCAGCCCCAGGCCTCTGCCTCCTAGACAGAGAGGTGAAGTCTCTGTTCTATGCAGACAACCTGGTTCTGTTGTCTCCCACAGAGCAGGGACTCCAACAACAGCTAGACCTCCTGGAGGACTACTGTCAGAACTTGGCCTGGACCTGGTTCTGTTGTCTCCCACAGAGCAGGGACTCCAACAACAGCTAGACATCCTGGAGGACTACTGTCAGAACTGGGCCCTAGAAGTAAATCTAAAGAAGACAAACATCATGATCTTCCAAAAAAGGCCCAGATGTCAGGAAAACAAACACCATTTTAATCTAGGAAGTACCACATAGAACATACCATGAGTTACACCTATCTGGGTCTGACTACAGGAAGTACCACATAGAACACACCATGAGTTACACCTATCTGGGTCTGACTACAGGAAGTACCACATAGAACACACCATGAGTTACACCTATCTGGGTCTGACTATTACAGCCTCAGAGAGTTTCAGCCTGGCAGTGAATGCACTAAAAGAAAAGGCCAGAAGAGCCTCTATGCAATTAAAAGAAAATGTTATAATATCCAAATTCCAATCAAAATCTGGTGTAGGATTTTTGATAATGTGATCAAGCCCATTGCGCTGTATGGTAGTGAAGTTAGGGGTCCACTCAGTCACCATAGCAACACTAGATGGACAAACACCCCACAGAAGCCCTACAGGCAGAATTCTGCAGAACGATCCTCAACGTTCAAAGAAAAACACCAACAAATGCATGTAGGGAAAAATTAGGCAGATATCCTCTTATGATAAACATTATAATAAACATTAACAAACGAGCACTCAATTTTTGGAATCACCTTCAAACAAGTTCACAAGACACCCTCCATTTTAAAGCCCTCCAGAGCCAAGAGCTGAACCCAGAAAAGAGTCTCCTGAGTCAGTTGGTGCTGAGACTAACACAGCAGAACCAGGACCAGTCTCACACCAACACTGCTTTACAAATACCAGTAAACACCATTATAAAGAAAAGCAAAGAAACATATTTGGAACATTGGAAAAAAGAAACTGAAAGTCAAAGTAGATCAGAATGTTATCTGGACCTAAAAAGAGATTATGAATTGGCAGAATATCTCTTTTCTGTCAGAGGTAAGAAGCAGAGACAGACCCAGACCAGGTACAGGCTCAGTGACCACCACAGACAGACTGACAGACCCAGACCAGGTACAGGCTCAGTGACCACCACAGACAGACTGACAGACCCAGACCAGGTACAGGATGAGGGACCACCACAGACAGACAGACAGACAGACAGGTACAGGCTCAGTGACCAATTGGCAATCGAAAAAGGCCGACAGAAGAAATCTTGGCAACCAAAAGAAAACCGAATATGTGGTCACTGTTCGAAAGGTGAGGTTGAGACAGAGATGCACTTCCTCCTCAAGTGTGACAAATATACAGAATACAGACGGACTTTATTGGACCGGCTGGACTCCCAGATCATAGGTTTAGAGAACTGGGAGAATCTTCCCAACTAAGAATCCTCCTAGGAGAAGGAAACACAGCCCACCATGTTACACCTTATGTCCTGTCATGATACCACCTGAGGGACAGTGAGTGAGCAACACACACACACACACACACCTTTTATTGTGTCCCAAGAAACACAAATATATTTTCTTTCAATGTAATTATTATTATTTTTATCATCCGTATGAATTGTATATTTTCTGTCATATTGTTATTATTATTATCCGTATGAATTGTATATTTTTTGTGTTGCTATGTCTTGTGCTTTGGCAATATTGTTGTTGCAACATTCATGCCAATAAAGCCTATTGAATTGAAAAAATTGAATTGAGAGAGAGAGAGAGCGACTTATCTGGCCCTAAAAAAAGATTCACACACACTAATCTTTTATTGTGTCCCAAGAAACACAACTGTACTTCCTTTCAATGTAATTATTTCTGTCATATTATTATTATTATTATCCATATGAATTGTATATTTTTTGTGTTGCTATGTTTTGGTGCTTTGGCAATATTGTTGTTGCAACATCCATGACAATAAAGGCTATTGAATTTAATTGAATTGAGAGGGCGAGAGAGAGAACGAGAGAGAGATAGATAGCGAGAAAGAGAGGGCTTGAAAGAGCGCGCGCGAGAGAGCGGTCTTGAGAGCGCGCGCGCGGGCGAGAGCGAGCGAGCGCGCGCGAGAGAGCGAGCGATAGAGAGCGCCTGCGCGAGAGAGAGAGCGCGTCAATAGAATGTGATGACGTCACGGCCCTTTGCCTTTGATTTCGGAATTCCTCTTTACTGAACCTATAAGGGGGTAGGCATCATTTCACCTTACAGCTTCCACTCACTATTTTCCAGTTTTCGTAAGCTTGTTAAGTTCTTCTACATTACAGATAACACTGTCCTTACAAAAGGCACTTCGAAAACACAGAGAACACAGAAAGTTATAAGTTTTCAAATGGAGAAAATAAATAACAACCAGGATGAGGTGGAGATGGAGATAGCTGTAACGAAAACCTTCACTTCCTCAATAGACAAGTACACTGGCAAGAAGATATGGACTACAAGCATAGTAGAGTCCAAATGTCCCAAGAAGAAAGGGAATAACGGAGTTAAAGACTATTTCATGATGTTGGAAGAATATCATACTCTAAAAGATCAAGTTAAGGTTTTAGAAAAGGGGGACAAAACAAATGAGGCTTTCCAGAATGAGTCTCGTCTCAAGAACCTTGAAGACATCAGTGACCTAGAGAATCAACTATCATTAAAAAAGGTCACTGAAGCTGAGACCGGCAACAAAATAAAGCAGTTGGAGGATGCCCTTCAGGTGCAAAAGGAGAGCAACAGGGCGGTCAAAAGGAACCTGGCCCAGACCCTTCAGTTACTAAAGAAGAGCCAGGAAGACGCAGAAATGAACCTGGCTCACCAAAGAGAGTTGACCAATCAACTACAGGTTACACTGAACCAGGCATTGGCTAAATCCAACAGTCAACAGCTCCAGAGGGAAGAAGAAAAGAGAAATCTCCTCCAGGCCATGAACGAAATGAAATGCACCCTGGACGAGATAAGAGTGGTCCAAACACCTGAAAGACTGTCTTTTAGGAAAAGATTCCTTCAGTTTTTCAGGCGAGGTGGAGGACAACAAACACGCTAGAGAAAAAGTCCCAGCTACGATTTTTCTCTATAGCTTTACTGTGAGGTGTGGAGTTTGGACATTCCATGCTTCAGTTGGGTTTTTTCTCCGGGTGATCCGGGTTCTCCCAACATACAAATTAGTATTTATATAAACAAAAATGTAAATCAGGTTCAATTGAAGACCCCAGAACTAATAAACTGTGAGGTGTGGAGTTTGGACATTCCATGCTTCAGTTGGGTTTTTTCTCCGGGTGATCCGGGTTCTCCCAACATAAAATTTAGTATTTACATAAACAAAAATGTAAATCAGGTTCAATTGAAGACCCCAGAACTAATAAACTGTGAGGTGTGGAGTTTGGACATTCCATGCTTCAGTTGGGTTTTTTCTCCGGGTGATCCGGGTTTTCCCAACATACAAATTAGTATTTATATAAACAAAAATGTAAATAAGGTTCAATTGAATACCCCAGAACTAATAAACTGTGGAGTTTGGACATGCCATGCTTCAGTTGGGTTTTTTCTCCGGGTGATCCGGGTTTTCCCAACATACAAATTAGTATTTATATAAACAAAAATGTAAATAAGGTTCAATTGAATACCCCAGAACTAATAAACTGTGGAGTTTGGACATGCCATGCTTCAGTTGGGTTTTTTCTCCGGGTGATCCGGGTTTTCCCAACATAAAATTTAGTATTTACATAAACAAAAATGTAAATCAGGTTCAATTGAAGACCCCAGAACTAATAAACTGTGAGGTGTGGAGTTTGGACATTCCATGCTTCAGTTGGGTTTTTGAGCGGGTCGCTGCTCTAAAAAGAAAACATTTAATAGAGGATCAAGAGGAACGTTTGGAAAAGAAGAAAAGTTACGGTTGAGGAAAGAAAAAGAACAATTGGAGCTTGAAACAGAATTGGCAGTAACAAATGCAAAGCTTCATGTCTTGGAAATCAATTCATCACAGTGTGGTTCAAAATGTTCGGACGGCATGAACTCTTATTTTGAAAGGAACACTTCTCAAAAAACAATTCAATTAAGGAAATTCTCTTGTTATTGGGACAGAAGAGAAAGGAGTTGTGGGCTTCTGCAGGCCTCAGAAAGGACAATCTAAATATTCAGGAACAAGAAGTGGAAAGAAGAGTTCAGAGCTTTAAAGTCACACTCAAAGGACAAAGCCTAACTCCTGAAGATCTTACAAAGGCAGAGAAGTCAATCATTCAACACGTACAAAAACACAAGTTCACAGTTGAAATTCCTTCACTCAAGGGTAGCTGTAGAACCAAAGAAAGTCCACTCTACAAACTGGACCCAGTCATGGATGATGACCTCCTCAGAGTTGGAGGACGGTTGAGTAGAGCAGCATTGCCAGCAGAATCCAAACATCCGGTCATTTTGTCAAAAGATCGGCATGTAACTCATTCTGAGCCATATCCATCATCAGCTGGGACGTGCAGGAAGAAATCACATGTTGTCCAGGTTACAGCAAAAGTACTCACTGTGTTGTTTGAGACACAACAGAGGAAAGCTTGGTGAACAGAAGATGGCAGACTTGCCTGAGGAGAGAGTGTTGCCTGACAAAGCTCCTTTTACAAATGTTGGAGATGACTATTTTGGGCCCATCAATGTTAAGAGAGGAAGAAGTCTTCTTAAAAGATATGGAGTACTTTTCACCTGTCTTACCAGTCGTGCTATCCACTTGGAAGTGGCTTATACATTGGATACAGACTCCTGTTTAAATGCAGTACGGAGATTCATCTGCAGACGAGGTCCAGACGCCACCATCAGGACTGATAACGGCACAAACTTTGTTGGAGCTGAAGAACCAGCATTCTGGAGAGGCCGGTGACAAAGCTCTGTCTGCTATTGGAAGCAGCAGTTTAGCATCATGGACTAATGCTTTCTCTACCTCCATCATCCTCTACCTCTATTTTCTCTATCATTTTTATTTTTGTAGGTTCATCAAGAAGATTCATTTAAGGTTAAATGCATGGCACATAGAATATTCCTAATTTCCTCGTTTGCCATTACAGGAATAGCTCCGTTTGAGAATAATATATAATTGTGATTGTATGCACAATTAGGGGCCGTAATGTTGGAGCTATTTATTTGATATTAGTATTTAGTTGTTTTATTGACAAGTAGTATTGTTTAATCATTCAGGTTGTTTGCTTATTTAGGTTAGATTTTTTTATATATTAGAATAGCTTTTTTTAATGATAGTTTTTAGTTTAGTTTAGTTTATTTAGTTTAGTTTATTTAGTTTAGTTTAGTTTATTTAGTTTAGTTTAGTTTAGTTTACGTCGTGGGTTCTGGCAGGTTTTGCTTCTTGAGGCTCCATGGGGGCATGGAGCCTCAAGAAGCAAATAGTTACTGGTAATGGTACTCCTGGTTTACTGGGATGGGGTTCAATTCCCTGCAGTGTCCTGCTACTTGTTTGGCATAAACATGGAAGGCCATAATATTTTCTGAAAATAACCTGTACATAGATTTATTTACAATAATTCAGATGGCCATACCATATGTATGAGATAACATTTTCTGACTGTTGTGCCCAGATTGACATTGTTTTTCCAAATCAAGCATTACTTGATGGTTGGACCACAAAACAGAGTGCATGTGGGACAAGAGGAGTTGGACTTTGACTATTGGCTGTCAAACAAAGTTAGTGGTCAATGCTTTTATAATGTTAAAATGTGACTATATCATCTGTCCAGAGCGCTTTTTTGTTGCTGCGGTTTACATTCCTTTTGATGCAAATACAAATAAATGCAAAAGCTCTATAACAAGTGTAGACAACATCATGTACATGTCATGTAAATAAAATACATTTAAATTCAGTTTGTTTTGTATAGCCCAATATCACAAATTACAAATTTCCCTCAGAGGGCTTTACAATCTGTCCACATACGACATCCCTGTCCCAGGACCTCACATCGGATCAGGAACAACTCCCCAAAAATAACCTTTCACAGGGAAGAAAAGGGAAGAAACCTTCAGGAGAGCAACAGAGGAGGATCCCTCTCCCCGGATGGACAGATGCAATAATACTGACTTCCTATTGCCAGTAGTTGGTGCTTTGAGTGAGTGAAAATAAGCTTGTCAATATCCTCAAGCTGCAACTTTTACCAAGCATCACAAGTTAGGGGCAGATTCAAGGAAGTCTAGTTGAGCCAGTAGGTGGCGCTGTGACAATGTGAACATATACATGACCTGGGACAGAAAGCTTTGGAGCAGCTACCCTTTGCCTCCACATATCTGTGTGAGGCCTCCTTCTCTGCAATGACTGATCAAAACGAAGCAAAGAAACAGACTGTGCCTGGAGAAGAGCTTGATCACAGCAGTCGCCTCCCTGTCTCCAAGACTGACAAAGATCACCAGCAGACGGAAGCTCTTGATCCAAACCAGCAATGAAGCGAGACATTTTCATATACTCTGAAGCTTTATGCTCAAACTCGGGAAAAGCTTCTTTGACCAGCCTGCAAACATCTGCAGCATAAACTTCCATTGCTTCATGAGGCAATCTTGGACGGGCATTAGGGAATGCTTGAAACGATGCAATTATATCCTTCTGGCCAAAAGCTGTCTGCAAATGTCTCTTTGTTTCAGCATAAGAGCTCTGAGTTTCTAGAGGCAGATTATCCCAAACAATGAACAGTTCTGGTGGTAGTCTAGTCGGTAGCTCCGCTGCTAACACGGTACTCAAATCCACGCCACTGTCCTTGTAACGGGCTTCTTGAATCACCTCGTAGCGGCGAACCGACAGTTGAAAAGACTCACGGCCATCGTTGAGAAAGGGCGACGGTAAGGGAACGTGGCGCTCCCGATGCTCTGCTGGAAGGCGGCACAGCTGGCGTTGGAGCTCCACTTGAGCTCGTGGCTCACCAGCGGAGAGTGATTCATCATCAGACACGACGAGCTTTCTTCCTCTTAGCCTTCGTACGGAACTAGACGACCGATACACGGTTTCTAAACTCACTTGAAGCTAATACGAGGGAGAAAAAAAAAATGTCGTGGGGTAAAAGACTAGTTAGCTGGCTTACTGTATCTCAAGCTACGCTAAGCTAGCGGATAGCGCGGCTATCGTTAGCCGTTAGCTTCAGCCACTCAAAGTTGAACAGAATCCCAAGAGACGATATTCCACCATACACACATCCCACCGCTGCCACCAGTGTAAGCGTCGTGGGTGTATGAGCAGGAATAAATCAGTCCAAGACGTTCTGGGTTTTACTCATAACTTTAGTCCAACTCCACAATCCAACTGAACCGCCAAGTTCCCTTCTTCTCCCTCTCCTCCCTTTTTCCTCACACCCCCAGACGCCCTGAACAGCGTCGACTAGTGGACATAACTAATACATGTAATTACATTTACATTATACAGTTTCACTCTTACACTACTTTACTGAAATATTTCTGTAAATTAAAGAACGGTCATATTTAATGTTTCCGTCAGTAAAACATAATCAATTTGCCTCCTTCCTTGTAACATCTCCTCAGTGAAGCATCAGTCTCCTTAGAGAAGGTGACTCAGGACAGAGTCACCTTCTCTAAGGAGCAGCTCTCACCACCAGTTCAACTGGCTGACAGCTGATAAAGAACGTGCTCACACACAGACGGTGGAAATGTCCGACGATGCTCCGCCCTGAGGGAGCATCCAACATCCATGACAGCTGCATGGACTTCCCTTTCCACACTGCTTCGAGCTCGGGATAATGAAACGCCTCCATGGAAAATTGATGAAGAGTCCATGTTCACATGAGGGCTTTTCATCACGCTCAGCTGCTGTCACCAAGAGCAGAAGAAAAGGCCCAGAATATGTGACTGAAGCTGACAATGATACACACACTCCTTCATGATCTGCTTTGTACATAAACACTGAGGACTTGATGCTGAATGATTTACCTAACAAACCAACACAGTCTAGATTATTTAAATTATAATAATTTTATTAAAAGAACTGAAATCACAGGGAATAAACACAGTACAATGTAAACGGTACTTGGCTTCATACTATCGGGGCATTGGAGCGTCAGCTCATCCAGTCCTCTCTCTGTAGGAACCTCACAGCATCATTGAACCCGTCTTCACATAAAGACTGCATGCGGCAGTTGGATGGAGGGAACAGAGCCTGGTTCAGACGTTTGATGTTCTCCATGGAGAACTGAGGAAACCAAAGGAAGTCAGTGACAGAAAGTGAGCTGTAACTGCAAGGCATTGGAACATGTAGAATGAATATAAACTTGCATATAGCTTCTGTGTGAGTTTCATGGTGTCACTATGTTCAAATCACCAATAGACAAATATTAGAGCCACAATTACCCATTTAATCAGGTTTCAATCGGGCAAACATATGGTAGGTAGGTGTATATTTGTTTTTGACTGAAAGGGTCGGTATATATATATACACACATACATATACACATATATATATATATATATATACACACATACATATACACATATATATATACACACATACATATACAAATATATATATACATATATACATATATATATATATATACACATGTATATATATATATATACATATATACACATATACACATGTATATATATACATATATACACATGTATATATATATATACATATATACACATGTATATATATATATACATATATACACATGTATATATATATATACATATATACACATATATATATATACATATATATATACACACATATATATATACATATATATATACACACATATATATATATACACACATATATATATACACATATATACACACATATATATACACACATATATACACACATATATATACACACACACACATATATATATATATATACACATATATATGTGCATCTGTGTGTGGCTTTGGTTTCTGCTCATCATAGCACTAACAAAAACTATCAAAAGTCCAACTTACACAACAAGAAACCAACGATGCATGCCAAAAACCTACATGTCACAGCACTCTCCACATTATTAGACACATTTTGATCTTTGAATTTTTTTTGGAACATCAGTTTCTTTAAAAAGACATAACTGGGTGTCATTTGATAAACACTACAGTGACTTATTGAGCTTTCCTAAAAGAAGCTGAATCATTTTGAATAATTTATGCAAGTAGATTTTTGTCTTCAGTAACCTACATGTCACAAACATGTAGGTAGACGCTCCTGTGCAAGATGCCACCTGCCAATCAGGACTCAACATGTACACCCCGATGGGTTGCCTTTGGGAGCAATTTGGGGTTCAGTATCTGGGGGGGTCAAACCACTGTTCTTTTCTCTTTTCAATTTGGAAAATGGGGCGTGGGGTGACATGCAGGTAGAGCCACCCCAAGTAGCACATTTAAAAAAAATGGCTGGTTTGAATAGTGCTACTTCTTCACATTAATATTAATTCACTTAAACTTAGTCCGATTGGATTGGATAATGTTTTTAACACAGTTCCCCATTGTCAGACCAATTTGAATCAGGTAATCCAGCACTCACCGTGATGTTCATGTTGGCCAGTCTGAGTGGAGTGTTGAAGCGCCCACTGTGGACCGGGCACACATCTTGAAGTCCAGCGAAGGGAGACAGAGTGATGGTGCGTCCCGTGGGCAGAACTGGCAAGCCATCACTGAACCCTCCATCAATCCATTTCTAATAAAACAAAACTAGACTGTAAATATTGTCATCCAGTTCATTTGTCTTGAAATATTATGGAAAAGGTGAAATAATTTGCTGTTGCTGTGTCTTTCCACAAGAATGTCACTGTTTGCATTTAGGGGAAATGTTTAGTCTCGAATAGCCAGAACAGATCCCCACAGCTCTGGAGAATGGAATAGAGATATATGTATTTATTTATTAGTTATATATACCCAAGTACGGGCAACAACAACTTTCATTGTTATGCAGATGATACTCAATTATATCTATCGATCAATCCAGAAGAAACCAACCAGCTCTCTAAACTTCAAGCATGTCTTAAAGACATAAAAACATGGATGACCTCCTAATGTTATTTTACTAGGCCCAGAACCTTTTTAAAAAAGGGACACAACTCACAATAAATAAAGTTGCATTTCAAAGATAGCATTATTATTAATTTAGATTTTTTCAATCTCCTCTGATTTTAAGTTCTCAGTGGAATATGATCATAAACGTTTCTTTTTTGGATATGTGGCTTGAACTGTGCAATGGCAGCCTCATCACTACCGTAAATATCAAAAAGAAACTGATAGGAACACATTCCTCCTCGCCAGCAGTCAGGTCCATAGGCTGTAATGAACAATTTAGTGACAAAGCTGCAGCTATAAAAAAACGCTTTTGGACATACTCGACAATGTCTCGACGAGGCCTACCATGTTGCTTTTTCTAAATCCCATTCTGAACTTTTACGGAAAAGTGTCAAAAGAGGTCCTATTTTACACAATAACCTGGTTCGAGCCAACATTAAGGCAGGTCCTAAACAGACTCTTTTGGATGGGAATCATCCATGTGGCCCAGTACCGCAACATAGTGCCACAAACCTGTTAAGGGTTTTATTACATGCAGCACAGAACATTTGATCTATTCATTAAAATGGCCCTGTGATAAAATGTATATATGTAAAACATCATGCATGCTGAATCAAAGGATCAACGAGCACAAGAGCTCCATCAGGCGCAATGATGGTAACTATTCAGTTGTCCTTTATTTCCATTAATTTTCACACCCTTTGGACTCTCTTCGATTCCAGGCCATTGAAGTTGAACATATTGATTTGCCAGGTGGGGGAAATATGCAAAGAAAGATATGCCAAAGGGAGCTTTTTGTAATCTCCAGCCCTCCGGTGTAGTTTTGTTGTCACCGTCACACCTCCTCATGTGTCCCCCTCCCGTGTGATTGCAAGCCCCACCCTGATTGTTTCCACCTGTGCCTCGTTGCCCCCCCCCTCCATATGCTGCTATAGGCTGATAGGGGGATGTTTTAGGATACACTGAGCACTAGGGATGGGCGGATGAGGGCGTGTGAAGCATTGAGACTTTGAAGAACAACAGCGACATCTGGTGGCAGACTGAAATTAAAGCAGTCAATGTTTCAATCTCACATTTCTGCAGTAAAAGTCAATTAAAGCTGTGTGTTCATTCACAGATTTGATGTTGTATATAACCGTTATCGATGTTGTTATTTTACATTGCAATAAAACTAAATGCTGGTTAATATGAAACAACGATGTGTTGGTGATGGGATTCGATCCAGCCCACTCAAAACATAAAAGGTTTATCGTGTGTGTGTAGATAGAGACTATAGAGGAACACTTGCAATGTAGGACATTTTTGTATATTATCAAGGCCTTAAAGTTGTATGCCAACAGATACTGGTGAATGCAGTTTTCCTCCAATATTCGCCATAACTCACAATTCTCTCCATCAATCTCCTCTCTCAAAGCCCACATTGTTGATCTTTATTTAAGATAAAACCAGGTGAAACGGTGGTTATCCTGCACTGATAGCATTATTATTCAAATGTTCTATAGATATCTCGATTATGTGTTTGAAAATCTGGTATTGTGAAAGCCCTGCTCTGGCTCCACAAATTATAATTTTAATAAAGAGAACAATTGCTTGGTATACGCGGCCAATGGCAGGCGTATATTCACAGTCTATTGCATACTGGAAAGGAAAAGAATAGTTTGACCCACTGGGGTTCAAACTATTCTTTTCCTTTCACAGAATTATTTAAAATCTGTATTTATCTCAGCTGTTATTTGGACTTAACGTCAGGAGGAAAAAGTCACAAATATTAGTGTCTGGAAACTAAAGTGTCGCTGGATTATTTACACCTGTGCTCTTCTTCTGCCACATGTCCAAATGTCAAAAATGCCCGTGAATGTACCCTGCCATTTAAAGAAAGATGTTTGGACAGATTTATATGTAATTGCAATATTTCCGCCGCTGTCAGAAATTGTGGACTTTTCCTTTTTTACTTCAAATTTTAGAAAGCATTTGTAGAAAAAATAAATACATTACACTGTTGGCAAATAACTTGAGACACATAGGCTTTTATTACGTTATTGGTTTAACTTTTGACGCATGCGCAGTAAGGCCCCCTGAGGACAGTGACCCTAGAGTGGGAAGAACACAGAGGAAGCTCAGCCACAGTAGAAAGCTACGGAGGTTCCTCGAGGGCAAGGACTCAAGGTTAGTTGAGAAGCACTCACTGATAACAGGGAACGAGAAGACAGACAGTGGCTTACTGATGCTCGTACACATAGAACAACTCCTATGCTGAGAGAACAGTTACAGCTAGTTCTCAGGAGCTGCAGCTGTGTTTATCAAGGCCACCTCATCCCGCCGACAACGCCATGCCCCCACCCTTGCACCCCACCGACAACATGCACACACACTGATGGATGAAGACCACCACAACCAATGGACGTGAGCCAGTGTGAGCGGAGATGCTCAGTGCTCCAACGGGGGAGCTTCTAGCTAGAATAAGCTCCGCCTGCTACAATAGTCTTAACCAATGGGACCTCACAAGAGGAATCCTACATGAAGTTTCAGCGCACTCTGTTTAAGGGCCTTTTCCTTGGACATTCAACCCTGTTGGGTGTTCAACGTAGGACCGTGCACGTATAACTGTACGGGATGCAATACTCTGCTTTTTATGAAATAAATACATATTTGTGATTTTACCTCTCGACTCCGCTTGTCCGTTGAAAGCCTGAGCCGCACACTTGTTCCCTGCGTTCTGACGCACAACACATTTTACATTTCCAAAACATGAGACTTTTACTTTGGAATTTCTTCAGATTGACAGTCAAATGCTTGATAATATGTGCACATATCTATACCCGATTATTAGTCATTGTCAGGAATAAATTGTGTTTACCGAAGTTTCACTTTGGAATTTTCCAAATGGCTTTTATGCTCGATTTGTTCTTGCACTCCGAATACTCCCAAATACACACGTGTCAATCACTGGACAAAATAAGTGCTTTTGTAGAACCTCAAATTCTACGAATGAATCCACGGCACAGTGAAGATGTCCGTTACCTGTCCTCTTAATTCCACTGGTTTGAGTCCAGCATAGACAGGCACGTAGCTGCTGGCCAGCAGAGCCTAGAGAAGTAACACATGAGGGTTATTGGATCAGGAAGTGTCCACTCTTTGACCCACAGTGACGTGAAACAATGATTCTTCATAATTAAACATATACGAGGTGTAAGTGTTTATGTTAAGAGAAGGTGTACCTTAATGAGCTCCTCCCGGGAGGTAAACTTGGATATGATGTGGTTCTTGCCACTTTTGGAGTGTGTTATTGAGACGTGGAGGCGGTCAGTGGCCAGACTGTGAGCCTCACTGGGCAGGATCTCTTCGATCCCCTCCCTGGACACAATACACACACAGATTCTCATTTGTCTGGTTATTAATGAGAACGTCCCCACAGGGCATCATAATCATTGTGCTTTGCAACATATAATTATCCCTCGATCTGTACTTGTTTTTTGTTTCGTTTTATATATAAAATGTGTTTTAAAAGACTTAGAAATGTAGTCAAGATAAAGAAGAAAATAAAAATATGTAAATAAGAACTTTGTTCGACTGAAGTGCATCACACACCTCCAGCATATGACTCGAGTAATACCAGCATCTATTGCTTTCTATGTAACTCTACAGCTAGGTTAACTGTGGTCACATCTGCTTTGTGAATATACTTTACTCAGTTAAATGTCCATACTACAAATTGCATTTCCTGCATATTATTCCCTGTGTTAAGATGGATTCAAGCAGAATGTACATCACACATCATTTAACATTCATTTGAGGTCCAGCTGTGAATAAAGAGAAGCATGTATTTACACGCCAAAAGCTTAGAGACACAAGCTGCAATTGCAAAAATAGACCCGATACGTATGGATATTGGAGTGGACATAATTGCTAATGGAGCAATGGAAGCAGGCACACTGGCTTGACAGAAACTGCAGATTTGGTCCATTTTGGTTACTGTCTTGACTACTTCGTCTTAGGTGTTTAGGTAATTTAATGAACATTTGACATGTTACAGACTAAGTAGGCCATAGCTTCCAAAGCATAGACTATATATACTAATATGTAGTCATTGTGACATCACCCATTGGTTTGTGGACCACGGTTTTGAAGCCCCGAGGTTGACTTATTGGCCTTTATCTTCTACTTGACTCTAAATGGACCATAATCTACTAAATCAACATGATTCTGTATTGAAGAAGACTTGAAACTAGAGATTGAGACCATAAACTCATATTCACAATGTTTACCGAGGGAATAAATCAAGTGAGAAGTTGAACACTAACACGTAGAGACGAACATGCACATGCGCATGCTAAATGCTCCAATCTGCACGCTCACGAAGGCCACCTGATGGTACAATATTGGACCATCATTTTCATGACATCCTTAATACAAAATCAGATATTTAGCTTTGAGTTGTGCTCGATGATGTCAGTGTAATGTGTAGTTACCGGAGTGTGAGCATGAAGTTGTATCCTGGTGTGACGGCTCCAAAGCGCTGTTGTCTCACAGCGTCAGCGAACCTGTACGTGAACTCTTTACAGTTCTGGAGCACACAAACACAGGGATGATGTCACCTTTCAGTTCTACTTGACGACGGGTTATTTAGTCACATCTCATTGTTTGGACGATTGGTAATAACCTGTAAATGTTACTGGATAACTTAAGGAGGCTCCTATTGTAATATGGACAGAGAAGAATAACTGTTTTGCAAATGTGTTAATCATGATAGAAAGCAAGATTCACAAATGTAATAGACAGTTTTAAAAAGCGGTTGTTCACGGTTTCTTGTCCACAACCTAAAATAACCCAAATGCACACTTAATTTATTTTTCTCTCAGCATGTCAGGTCCACTAACTATGTGTTCATTCACTTCTGTACATTTACATTTCAAGAATCTAAAGCAAGCTCAGTGGCCCTTAACATTTCTGGATATAACAGGACTGACGATCCTCAAAGACACAGTTCATGAACTTTAAAGGATGAAGTTTATTCCATTCCATAATCCAAACCGCTTATCCTGTTTAGGGTAGCGGGGGCTCTGGAGCCAGTCTCAGCTGTCATTGGGCGAAGGCAGGTCGCCAGTTTATCGCAGGGCACATATAGAGACAGGCGACCATTCACAATCACACCGACTGTGGTTAATTGGAGACTCAATTTGAGTCTCTAATTAACCACAAGCCACAGGTCTTTGGACTGTGGGAGGAAGCTGGAGAACCCGGAGGGAACCCACAGAGAGAACATGAACACTCCACACAGAAGGACCGCCGGGATCGGGGATGGAACCTCGGCCTTACAATGTGACAATGCTAGCCACTGCATCACCGGGCAGCCATGATTGCATTTAAAATCAAAATCAAGTTATGCATGTATTCTCCAAATATTATCATCTTTAGATATTACTTTACAAATTTTTTTTAAGAGCCAGTAAGTGTTACAAATTAAGAGGATACATATTTGATCCTGAGAACAGTGGGAAAGGAAATAAGACAGATCACAGTGAAACGTATGTACAAGTTACTCTTAATACATTTGTATTTCGGTGTTTTCCTCTCCATGCATATTTTTCTCTGGGTCACCTGGTGGTACCACAACCACACTGAGGAGGCGAACACTCTACCTCTAACTTTTCAGGAGCCGTGATCAGTACTGCAGCCACCAGGGCCCCGGCCGAGGCCCCTGCACAGCCCCCGAGGGAGCCCAGCAGCTTGTCCCCGTGGCGGAGAATAGCCCCCACCGCACCCAGGTGGTAGATCCCCAGGAAACCACATGCAGCAAAGGACAAGTTCAGGATGGTCATCTTCAGCCCCTGGACACGGACACACAGACAGACACAGACACACACACACACACAGACACACACACAGACAGACGCAGACACACAGACAGACAGACAGACAGACACACACAGACACACACACAGACACAGACACACAGACAGACACAGACACAGACACAGACACACACACAGACAAACGCAGACACACACAGACACAGACACACACAGACAGACAGACACACAGACAGACACAGACACACACACACACACAGACACACAGACAGACACAGACACAGACAGACGCAGACAGACAGACAGACACACACACACACAGACACAGACGCTGGAGAACCAACTACTGTTGCCGATACTGCATCATCATCATTATTATTATTCTACTATATCCACTGCTGCTGTTAATAAGGGGAGTCGTAACTGTTTCATCATGCTTCCTACTCATGATATGAGCACGTTGTCATATGCATTGAATGTGTTGTAACTCTGTTATGATGTTCATTCTGTACACATGACTTCTGTCCATCTTCCTCTGTTGCTCTCCTGAAGGTTTTTTTTTGTGGTTACTTTACTGATGCGAGTCCCGGGACAGAATGTCGTAGGGCCGTGCAAATTAAATTAAATTGACCTTGATTAGGCTGGAACACACATTATGAGTTAAATGGAAGTGGTGAAGGAGTTACTTGACAGCTGTTGATTTTTCAAATTCATTGCTGACAAATGTATAGGATGCTGAATTCATCAATTCAGATAACAAACTATCACGAATGTTAAACGGCAGAAATGATGATAATCAAATATGACACCATGAGTTCAAATTGAACACATTTCAGGAAGACATTACATATTACATTTTAATTTAATATAATAAGTAACAGACTCGTTTTTAAGAAGTCAGACTCCCATTAAACACAGCACACCTTACAACGCCCACCCATGAAGTGACGTTATTACATAATTCAAATTTCGATTTTCATAAATGCATATAGTTCTATATGGTAAATCCACTCTCGCGAGAGTAGTAGTATTCACCATCCAAAGGTCGCGTTACAAAATCAAACTGTAAGTGAGTCTGGGTACATACCGTCTACTGCGTCCAGCCATTGGTGTTATTCAAGGTTATGAACACACACGTGAGGAACCTTCCATATAGTTAAACCTGGAGCTAACGTTTAGTGTTGTTACACCACACTTCCGTCCGCGTCAAGCGACAACGGATACAGTAACAGCGGTTCTTATTCCGCTTGTGATTTTCAAAATAAAACCTTCACCGTAATAACCATGTATACAGCTGAGCTTATATCTATTTCCGTGTAAGACACACACGTGAAGCTGATTCGTGTCAACAGTGAGTCAAAGCAAACATAATCACATCCTAATGTTTATTGATATTAGATTGAGGGATGTTTCAAAGGTCAGATAATACATATTTTTATTTAGAACATATATCAAATACAAACCCAAATACTAAATAGCAAATAAAATGAACAGTAAACATATAGCACACTCGTCATACACAAATGCTCTATACAAACAGTAAACACATATTGTAATTAATAGTCTGAAAACACTGTTATTTGTAAAAGTCCTGCAAAAGTATGAAAATATTCTTTAAGTACTCAAATTAAAAGTACTCATTATGCAAAATATTGGATCATAAATACCGATGCATTAATGCTGTGTTCATCTCTTTAATATTGCAGCTGGTGAAGATTGAGCTCATTTCAATTAATTTACGTACTGCAGGGTAGTTTAATTTATAATACCAAATAAAAAGTGGCTCATTTATTTCATTTTGTACGAATATCTCAATCTACAAATTAAGTGAAGTTATTAAATAAATATAGTAGAGTAAGACAAGACAATTCTGGGTTTGGGTTTCTATTCGTGTCACCAAAATAATTTGAGGAATTTCTTCCACAGTCTTTTATGTAACATTTATATCTTTCATACATCTTTTAGCCACATAGGGCCTGAGTGTTTGTATAGTTCAGATAATTGTAGCCTACATTCTGTTAAAAAAATCACCATCACCACAAACAAATCACCATCTGTCTCTTTGGATCTGTTGATCCATTTATTCATACACATTGTAACCATATCATTAAATCATAATTGTTCCATCTTACATTCTTGTTAACAGCACAACACGGGATACCACAAGGCAGGATAAGACACAACCAGGTCGATACATCCAATTGATCCACACACAGCTTGTTACTATTACCAGGCATTTACCTATATGCCCTTTCATGTTAATGTGCCACCTTGTGTTTAATGTAGGAACTGCATGTCCAAATTCACCCTGCGCTTCCCGCAAAAGATAAAAGAAACTACATGATGGCTCCAACACACTGGCCCCTAATTGTTAAAATTAGAAGGGCATTAACAATGCAATACAAATTGATATGATGGAGCCAATAAACCCATAATAAAATGAATAAACAAAAAACAAAAGATCCCCTTATAGGTAAGAAGTCACTTATGTGTCAGCTCCTTTCTCCTTACTCCACACCTAGCAAAAAGTGTTCTTTCTTAGGATAGTACGCCCCATGGTTTGTAATGCACCGTACCTTTCCATCAGATAGTTACAGCTGATGTTCAGGGACATGTTCAGCATACCTCTTACTGATGACATCGTTGGTGTATTCCTGGTGGAACTTCTCATTTCTTTCAAACTTCCTCTTTTGGCTGCCCAATGCAAAAGGCAGCCAAAACGAGATTCCATTTTCCTTAAAAAGTTAAGCCTGTGTCATCATGTGTGTCACCTCGAGAGCAACACAAACAAAAGATGGTGTTCTTTGCAGATTAACTACTTTGTCCTTGACCTTCTGGCCTCCTCAATAGCCGGGGTTTCAACGGTAACAGAAGTTGGAAAGCTCTTTCCTTTGAATCTTGGCTCCAATTCTGATTTGATCCAGTTGATATTTTTGCTTACTGTATGCAGTCGTGTATTCTGAACAACACTCACACAACAAGAGGGCATAGGCTTTGAGAGATTTGACATAGTCCGGCCAGCAGAGGGCGCTCTCTCCATATGTTGCACAAACAGCAAACCCATAAAACATATAGGTTAAAGGTTTTCGATTGCCTCTCCACAGCTCTCAACATGGCAACGGCAAGGAAGTGTGACTTTATTTACGCCACTTAATCTTTACATAGCAACTAGTTGTTTGCTTCCATTTACATAAATATACACAAATATGATTAGCGCTAAACTTGAACCCATGGATATTGACACGATTACAAAAGCAATGTTCACCAGACGCTTTCAAACATTGTTCAAGTACCAGCAGAGGTCAAAGTCCTGATGCTTTAGCATTGAGCTGTGATTTAATTATTTCCCTAGATAAAGGATCGGGTAGTTATTCAGTAGAAAGCCGGCGGCAATGAAGCAAAGCTGCTAGAGAGAGAGAGAGAGCACATGTGTGGGACCCACTCCCAGAGTCCATGAAATTCACGGATAAAAGAAATGAAAAAGTCCAATTTCAGATATCAGACTCATTATCCAGAGCAAAGTTATAATTAAGAGGTACTTTCAGAAAAATGCTGAAGGAACATTATCCAAGTCACAGCCAGAGGAGGAGTGGGATGCGTTTGCCCGGAAAGGGGTTGAGTAGGAATCACACGAGTGAAGTTGGAAAGACATCGAAAGGTCATACAGATAAAGTAAATCTGTTAAAAGATCAAATGGTTCCTGTAGATAAAAAAGAAATGCAGTGGCAAGGCAACAGAGGGGAGTAATCAACGTGAAATTGAAAGCTGAGCAGAGAAGCCGTAAGGACAAACCACAAAACAGAAACAGACTTCCTGTGACAGATGAAAGGGGAGAGGTGACAGCTAGCTGAAAGGCCATTAGGACGATCACATCACAGTGTACACATGTATCTGTCATATCACTGCAGATCTGCATAGCACAGTAGGAGAAGAGAAGGATTACTCGAATCATTGTGATGTTGACTCAGTATTAGAGGCATTTCATTGCAAAGCCCAGATCCTGTGAGACTGATAACAGATTGGTTACTGAAAGACAACAAAGAGAGCAGCTTTTCCTAACCAAATACACAACAAGCAGCCTTGATTGAATCACATTCAATCTGTGATTGAGTTCAGGATAAAGTTGCAGCATAGTTTAAGGTGAGGATCTTACATTCACAATTGCATGGATGACGAGCAGTAGCCTGTCGTCTCAGGCACCTTCAGGAATCTTACTGCGTCTCCTCAGGAAAATGGCAGACAAACTATTACAGAAGGGGAACTTGGATATCCTTCAGGAGGAAGGAGGAGGAACAACTGCAATTGTGAATCTTAGAATGGATGCTCAGTCAGGGAAGGAAGAACAAAAAACTGTTCCGTATCACATTTAGGCCATGTCGAAATTCACTGACTTTCTGCAATGGGACAAGTTTACTTTAAAAAAAGAAATAAAAAAAGGGCTAAAAGTTCTGGGACCTTGCTGTAATTGGACAACTTCCCATCCAACTACTGTACAAGATAAGAGCATCCCAAATCTTAGCTTCCATTAGGACCTACAATAAATACCCCCAAATCCCTTTCTCCTTGAAAGACTATCCCGCATCCAGTTTGGTGACATGTTTCCCACAGGATTTTAAGACCTCCGACCCTCTACGGCGGTCCTTGGGCACGCTTCCCCAGGATGAAATTGTGTTACTCAAAGATAAATGCATTTTAAAGTGAAATGCATCAATCTGGTTTGCTTTGGAAGCAAGATGGAGAGGTTAGAGCTCAGAATGGATGTATGTCCTTGGAAACAAAAGGAATCAAACAATTGGGTGCATAGGTATTAATGGTGATGACACGGCAAAGACCACATCCACAAAGCATGGTGAACGAGATTGAATTTGTGTTTCAAGACAAATTGGGCGGGTTGCTAAGACTCCATCCCAACAGTCCATCCCCCTAAGGGAGAGAGGACGCTGCTAGCACTAAAATCCTTGGCCCTGGGAAGTGGAAAGTTCTGGGTGAGGGATTCTGTACCTTGATACCCGACCTTCACAAGGTGATATAGAGCAGGTCGCGGCACACCGAAGGAAATGCGCCAAGCTATGGCCAACCAGTGTCGGGGAGAGGTCCCTCGAGGAGATCTGAGAGGCATTGCGATGCTGGCAAAACAACTTGCTTCAAGCCTCAGACATCTACCAGCGGGATTCGCTGGAAAGAACTCTTCTTTCTTGTGGTTACACCTCTGAACCATCTGTGGTGAAAGAGCTCGATCCAGTCCATTGAGTTATTCCAAGTATTTGTTCAATGCATGCTTAAAGACATTTGAGTGTTTCACATCATGTTTGTTTCTCTAAGGGAAATTTAAAAAAAAAAAGACATTTTTGACAAATTGCAGACGTAGCTTAATGCACAGGGTATAGATCACATTACAAATTACTAGAGGTCAACAGGTAATACTAGTCCCGTGCCAATAGGGCTTCATATGCATTTGGGGGACAAGTGTGATGATTGTCTTCTTTTTATATTTTAGTGAACTGTTTCATTTAAAAAGTAGTAGTCTATATTTCTGGTAGGAGATCCAGGGGAAGACCCAGAACACGCTTGAGGGATTATATCTCCCAGCTGGCCTGGGAACGACTCGGGATCCCCCAAAATGAGCAGGAAAATAGTGCGGGTGAGAGGGAAGCCTGGGTCAGTCTGCTGGGCCACCGCGACCCGACCCCGGTGAGATGAAAAGGGATGGATGGATATTCTTTAAATGGGGCCAAAGTGTCTCAGCCCCATTTGGGGTCAGCAATGGGGTCAGACAAGGGGGGATTTTGTACATTTAGTTTTGTAAAATGTCAACAACAAAAAAAGTATTGTTTTTTTAGCTCTTAGTTAGGTATTGATGTTTTAAATATTCTATGTTTAAAGTGTCAACTGTTATTGGGCCACCTTTTTGATTTTACTATCCAAAGAGTTTACTTCAAAGACTCATGGGCAATGTCAGCCTTGGTCAAAACAATGAAAAGTGCAAACATTACAAATAGAGATATAAGTTACTCCTCAGAAATCTGGTCTGAGCTTTCAATAACTCTATTTGGTCAAGATAATAAAAAAAAAATCGTCATATGGACCAGAAATCGAAATGGAGTGAGGGATTTAATTGAGAACACAAAAGGAGGCAGAAGACGACCAAAATGTGTCGCTGCAGAGAGAAGCACAACCTGAACATGGAAAGAAATGGAACAAAACAAATAGAGAAAGTTGCCAGTGGTATCAAAGAGGTTCACAATTACATTGAATAGAAAGAAGTGGCAAAAGATTGTGCCACAGCACGGTTCAACCAAACTGAGGCAACCATGGACCAACAGTTTCCGTGAGAAGCATCCCTGTTGTACCCTTGCCTTTAAGAGCCAGCATATCAAATCTCCTCAGTCGTAAAACAAATAGTCCAGTTTTTGAACATCACTGCAGTTTGTACATTTACTTTATGAGAGTCCCCGGTTAAGATCTCTGTTTAACAAAGAGGAAACATGGCACAACATTCAGACCAGCAGCAAACACAAGAAGAGCGAGAATTGCACGAGCTCTTCGTAAAGGAGTGAGTCATCAACTCTTCTAGAGTAAACCAAAAGAAACCACCCGTTGCCGAGTGGCTTTCAGGAAACATAACCCGAAGTCTGAAGTGATCAGTTCAGAGGTCAGAAAGGGTAAAAGAATACATGAAGATGTTTTTATGGAGATGTACCTCACTCAAAACACCATGAAGCAATGTGATGCTGAATTTCCCAAGATGCCTGGGTACGTACAGCACTTTCAAGTTAACCCCTTGGGTGTACATATGTATACTGAAACAGGAATAGGCATAGTTGTGCAGCACTTGAGACAGAAGGCCCCACTGACCTTTATACCTCGATGCCACAGGTAATGTTGCATCCAGAGTTCCTGGGCAGACTAAAAGACTGCTTTATTACCCTCCCAGTCTGTGAAATGCTGACATTCTGGCATCCCAGTACTCCAAACTAAGAGTCCAGCAGGTTGAAACGGACTCCAGCTGGGCGTTAAAGTGTTCCTCTGTCATTTAACAAGGAGAGCATGGTCAGCTACTTGGACAGGGCTTTTGAACTTGTTTAAAAACAGAAGACATGGAAGGAAACACAAATGTATTCAGTGCTTCACATCTGCTCTGCACACGTGCTCAAAGCCGTCACTCAATCCATTGGGAGAAAAAACGCAGACAAAAAGGTTTAAAGGAGTTTGCGACATTTGGATTTGCCAGGTTGCAAAACACTGCCGGGTTAATGACTCTGAAAATGAAATAATCATGACGTTTAGTTCTACGCGCTACCAGTCCCACCTCTGGAGACATTGGTACATCGGTCTCTTTGTAAGGCATTCGTACTTCTATGTATTTTACTTGTGATTTTGTATGTATTTTATTCTATTTAATGTGTTGTACTATCTGGATCTTGAGTGTGAAATAAAAATTTAGAGAACTACGTCAATGACCACAGCGCTCACTGTGTGCCGTCTTAATGGGTAAACACAACCACAATACTGTTAGGATTAATTTGAAGACCATGCAGGACTTAATCAAGAAATCCAAGATTCCCGACACGGAAGATGAAGAGGAAAGACGAAATGCTCACACAATTGTTGGCAGATCTCCCTTTACCTATGAATTCAAGAACGTCTTGGAGGAGGTAAAGGGGGAGCTTGAAAAAGAAGATGCCAAGACCCCACATGGTGGCACATGATGGGGAAAACCCAGACTTCTGGCCGGGCATCGTCGATGTCAAAGGATGAGCTCTGTTCCTTCTGTGGGAATGAGGACCAGCCCAAAACTGCTGTTGATGTCGTTTGGGTGAGACTTAATGTTTTTAGACTATCGAGTTGTGGATAATCTATGGATAACATTAGTAATCAAATATTGTTAATTTTTACGCATTACAGGTTTCCTAAAGCCTCCTTTTCTAAATAATTCCATTTTAAAATATTTGTACCAAAAGTGAACTACTAGCGTAGAGGTGTCGTGATTTTATTCCTCAGCCAAAGTCTTATCTAATGAGCATATTTTTAGTTGAGGGTCAAGAAGAGTCATGACTGAGTTTTGATATTACAGAGCAGAGCAGCCTGTCTGCACACCGAGCAGAATGTAGATGCCCTTTCTCTCACTTATTTCTTTTCCCTTGTGGATCGGACCTGAAAAGGTTAGCCACTATTCTGTAAAAGTCAAGCCGCCGCTCAGCATCGTACCATTTCTGCACAGCAGACACTGTGTTTTTGTGTCAGAGTGGTTGATAACAATGTGAAGCAGAGTTTTTCCATCACCCTGACCTAAAAACCTTGTTGTTAGCAGCATAGATGTATTCTGTGTCTGCAGAGGACAGTTTACTCTGCTTCCTCCCCGGAGTCTTTGTGACCTCATGTCTCGTAGGGTCCATTGGACCTGGCTGTGTCTGAAGCTGGTCCTGAGTGCTGGGTCCTCGCTGCTGCTTCCTGTAAAGCATCAAATGAAGGGAAGTAAAATGACACTTAATAAAGAATACCTAATTGTAGGAGACAATAAAAAGCAACCTGGCATCTTTATGTAGTTATTGTCTTTCAGTCCGTGAAGCAGCTGTGTGGATATTGTCTCAACATTCCTTTTAGCTTGAAAAGCCTATGGAACACAGCTGCAGGCCATGGTATCAACATCTTTTTAGCCAGCCACTGGTAGCTGAGAATGCCTGCTACTTGATCCTTCAATGAAGGCCAGACAATAAGCTGCTTTTGTACTTTCCTTCCTGTGGATATGAGTAACATGCATACATTTGTCTGCGTGGGGGAGTGTTTGTTCGTGTGCAGGTTGGCTGAGTGTGTGTCTGTGTGTGTGTGTGTGGGGGGGGGGGGGGGGGGGGGGGTGCAGAGTGTGTGAGCACGCTGAATTACATCTGATGCGTAGGTGTGTCCTCTGAGACCGCAAGCAGCTCTTCAGGGGGAGCTTGGACAGCAGTACCACCTGCTGTCATTTGGGGGAGCAGTTGCTCTGTAGCAGCTGCATGTGCTGCTTCTGAACCTGCTTTCTATTCAGCTCTGACAATCCAAAGAACCTTGCTTCTGAAATAGATGCGCTTTAGTCCCGTCAGCCGCTGTAATACAATCACTTACCTCAGAGATGCTACCGATATCTATCTATGCAGTTGATAGAGGGCTGATTTTGCACCCGACATAAAACATCCCATAGTTGCTGTTGCTATAGTGATATTCCACAACTTTAGCCGAACACCTGCATGCTACCAGTCAAGGTGGATGGAATTACAAACAAAAGAAAAATGGATGTTGTGAGTGTAAAAAGGTGGTTCTGTCACAGTTATTGGAGGGAAGGTTGGGGGTTATCAGAAGGGTAAGGCTGCTTTCTGCTTATTATCCTGTAAAGGAGGTCCTCTTTCTTTTTGGTTTTCTGGCTCTATTGTATCCTTTTCCTCCACACTGATCCGGGTAGTTATCATCCAGGGATTATACAGCAACTTTATCAATTATTCATGACTCAGCAAAAGTAATAATACTTCCTCGGAGGGCAAAGCAACCAGATCCTTATTTTAGGGTGTTTATATTCCCGGAGGTTTCTATTCTGAGTTATGAACCATAATGTACTGTGTGAAGTGTAAAGGTGAGAAGCTCCGGACGCCATGATGGAATGTGAATTCCAGCCGCTTGCTAACCAAAACGCTCACAACTCCAGCCCAACGGCAATCACTTCAGGCAGCCAGCTCACCAGCGCCAGGCTGACTATTTGTTGTGCACTGTGGTGTGAAACAAGCTTTTGCACCTTCAGGAGTAATGCCCTCCATTTTAAATGTCTCCTTGGAATTGAATTGGAGGAAGAACTATGGTGTTTCATAAGTCTCAAAATTCGCATACACAAAAAACAGGTGCATGCATATGATACGAGCACAAAGAACCCTATTCGCGAGTGTAAAGGCATCCTCGCTGGGGAGCTTTTTTGCTCTGCGTGCACAAATGTAGTCCGGCAAGCGCGAGGCTGTGACGAGCGTGAGCTCATCCCGACCTACAGACTTTAACATTTGTTCGCCAGTGAAGTCGACTTTTGACACTTTGGAGAGAGGGATGACACAGGCAGTAGCTGATGTCTCTGCCCCTTTGATTGCACACACACACACGAGCAATTTGTAGTTTTGTATCTTACCCAAAGACATTTTTCAAGTTCAAAAATGAAAAAATGCTCAGGAGGTGTGGTTTTAGCAGTGAGCTATCCAGATGTCCGTAGCCCACTCCTCACCTCTGCTTCAGGCTAGAAGCTGGATGCTACTATTATTTGCTGCTGGCAGAACACATCCGCCGCATCTCTGAAGTAAACTATTGACAATGGAGTTGCATTGTGGGTTATGTAGGCCCCCAGATTTTGTGGAATAAAATAGAAGGAAATATTGAATTGTTTAAAAAAAAAAAAAACTCTTATTGTTACAACACACACACACACACACACACACACACACACACACACACACTAATGCTGCGTTCACACCAAAACCTTTACCCGCGTGAGTATTTGTGGTTTGTTCGCGTCGTTTGCTTCATTCACACTAGACACGCCGGAGAGGGGGCGTGGCTAATGATTTTACAGACCATCCTAAATGTTGCTGTTGAGGGCATCAGGGCGTCTGAAGTGTAAATCAAGGGGTCTCGGACTTCCCGATTTCCAATATTCTCTGATATTGTATACAAAACAAATATTAATTAGATAAATAAATACATCGTGAAAATGTTGTGAGCCCTGTTGTTAACCTACATCAACTATATCAAACAATGCAGTCGTATATCTTTTGCAGGAACCCCAGAGGACCAGTTAGAAACCCCTGAGAAGTTGTGCATCACAACAGTGTCTGTGGGGGGAGAAGGTGATGAGTAACACTGCAGTTTCCTCTAGCAGCTCCCCTCCTAAACCTCGGGTGTGACCGCCTCAAGAGGTTGACGATCAGGAAAGTGTGAGAGCAGGGAATAGCTGTAAAAACAGCAGTGAGCTCTGGATGAACACAGGTATGAAAACACACACCTCTGCCGATGTTCTCTAAATGAGGACGTAGATATGTGCACTTCAGGCTGGTGTGAGGAAGGAAGATCTGAAGGTGTCCTCCATTTTTCTTCCCCTGGCTACAAGCTATTCTGTGGGAGTAATGAGCCACATTAACAGTGGCTGCTGATAAATCAGACAGCAGAGGAGTATTTTAAATTCCTATCGCTTGGTGGAGGAGGAGTGTTGAGCTGCCGATCTCCGATGCAAGATAAAGCCCAAGGCTCCCTAATTGGTAGGTTTGTGTGTTTGATTGTTGTGAGGACAGTCTTCTGAGAAGCCTAATGTGGTTAGATCATCTCTACAGACAGTGCTGACCATGAGATAAATATACTGTTTATAGGTGGGCCAAGAAACACAGCAAGACATTGATAGAGTGAAGAAGAAGACTGCAAGCTGCTAAACAGGAAGGTAAGCAATGAAGGTTCCAAACTTGTACTAAATGAGGAAGGAAATGCATTCACCATGTTGGTTAAAAATCAAGGATACACACAATGGGTTTAAGCTAGAAAAATCTAAAGAAACGTTGTATGTTTGAAAACTCTTCAGTGCACCGTGAAACTCGAGGTTGTTGAGAAAACGATTATAGCATGCAGAATATTAAAACATAGGAAAAAAATGTCTGGAGGCAATCTTTAGAATATTAAGGTTAGGTCTGATGACTTTCATCAGGTTGTGAATCTCGGAGGAACAAAAGGGATGATTTGAACAGCCAGGCGGTGCATCGGATCAGGAAAAACTCCCCCAAAAAATAGAAAAAACCCTTTCACAGGTAAAAAAGGGAAGACACCTTCAGGGGAGCAACAGAGGAGGATCCCTCTCCCCGGATGGACAGAAGAATAGATGTCAGGATACCTCCTTTAGGTAGAGAGGGATCTTTGCACTATTCAAATATGTGCAATTGTAATAAATTATTGTTCAACTCGAAAAACAAGTCTGATTGAACTGTCGTGAGGTGTATTCCCCACCCGCCCAGGTAATACAACCAGACTTCCACCATTAATTATTGGGAGTGCTCACAGGTAAATGTGTTTTTCAACATGTTGCCCCAGGTAAGGTTTGCTTTTTAATTGGTACATTTATAAATAAAATAACTAACCAAATGTGGTACACTGTTGATATTTACGTAATGCTGACATTACACGTGTTATTCGATCCAATTTCCAAAATCCAATTTTTTTATTGATCTTTTTGTCTGATGCATTAAAAATTGCAATAAGAAAGCCTCCTGCAGCTCTGTATGTACGCGACTGTCGACAGACTCAGTGGCAGTCTCCAGACAGTAGAATATACATATTTACCCTTTAACCTCATTTAATTAACTTCACACTGACTTGACTGGTCGGCAAAGTCACAATCAGCAGCACATGGTCCAAATCTGTGCTCCATAATGACAAATTCAGTACTATTGTCACAGTTATAATCAGCCGTCAGCTATTCTCTACAGTTATGTACAGGGCTCCTGAACAGGGTTTTTAATTGCGATGCGTAATGATCTCATTAGCATAGAGAGCTTCACATCCACACATGATCTGTATGCACAAAGTCACATTAGTGAGAGAGAAAAAAGGGGACCCTGTCATGTTATTTAGAGGAGATTGTGCTCTTTAAACTAGTATTGATGTTTTAGTAATCATTGCTCCGCTTTGGTTTTGGGCCTTGTCAAAAAATGCCGCAGAGGAAGTGATTTCTTCCCTCCCATTGAACACAAACACATCCCAGTGAGCGATGATCGAAGCCTTAATTTATGCAAACTATGCTAATGGCCTTCCTTAATTACCCCAATATCAACAGTCAACAGTGGACTCCTATTTGCCATGTTGTATTGTTGCGATAACATGTTTGTGTATGTATGTTGTTAATGTGTCTTTGCTAACAGGCCATGTAACACATTCCTTCAAAGTAGCTGTAATTAAACCTCTCCTGAAAAAGCCCACTCTTAATCCAGAGGTGTTGGCTAACTACAGACCAATCTCTAACCTTCCCTTCCTCTCTAAGATCCTTGAGAAAGTAGTCGCAAATCAGTTGTGCGACTTCCTACATCAGAATAGTTTATTTGAGGAGTTTCAGTCAGGATTTAGAAAACACCACAGCACAGAGACAGCACTGGTGAAAATAACAAATGACCTCCTAATTGCATCAGATAAAGGACTCATCTCCGTACTGGTATTATTAGACCTTAGTGCTGCGTTCGACACCATTGATCATGACATCCTATTACAGAGACTGGATCAGTCGATTGGCATTTCAGGTACCGCACTAAGTTGGTTTAAATCCTATTTATCAGATCGATCTCAATTTGTATTTGTAAACGATGAAGCCTCAATGACCACCAACGTTAATCAAGGAGTTCCACAAGGTTCTGTGCTTGGACCAATTTTATTTACCTTATATATGCTTCCTTTGGGCAATATTATCAGGAAACACTGCATAAACTTTCATTGCTATGCAGACGATACTCAATTATATCTATCGATCAAACCAGAGGAGACCAACCAGCTCGCTAAAATTCAAGAATGTCTTAAAGACATAAAAACATGGATGACCTGCAACTTCCTGATGTTAAACTCAGACAAAACTGAAGTTATTTTACTCAGCCCTGAACACCTCAGAGATCAATTATCTAGTGATGTGGTTTCTGTAGATGGCATTTCCCTCGCATCCAACACCACTGTAAAGAATCTCGGCGTTATCTTTGACCGAGACTTGTCCTTTAACTCCCACGTTAAGCAAATCTCAAGGATTGCATTTTTTCATCTACGTAACATTTCAAAAATCAGGCACATCTTGTCTCAAAAAGATGCAGAAAAGCTGGTTCACGCGTTTGTTACTTCCAGACTAGATTACTGCAACTCCTTATTATCAGGCTGCCCTAATAAGTCTCTTAAATCCCTCCAGTTGATCCAGAATGCTGCAGCTCGTGTACTTACAAAAACTAAGAAAAGAGATCACATTACTCCTGTATTAGCTGCGCTGCACTGGCTCCCTGTAAAATCAAGAATCACATTTAAAATTCTTCTCCTCACCTACAAAGCCTTGATTGGTGATGCACCATCATATCTTAAGGAGCTTGTAGTACCATATTGCCCCACTAGAGAGCTGCGCTCACTAAATGCGGGGCTACTTGTGGTTCCTAGAGTCCTAAAAAGTAGGATGGGAGCCAGAGCCTTCAGTTATCAAGCTCCTCTTTTATGGAACCAGCTTCCACTTTCAGTCTGGGAGACAGACAGTCACCTCATTTAAGAATAGACTTAAGACTTTCCTGTTTGATAGTGCTTATAGTTAGGGCTGAATCAGGTTTGCCCTGGTCGAGCCCCTTGATATGCTGCTATAGGCTTATAGGCTGCTGGGGGATGTTTTAGGATACACTGAGCACCTCTCTCCTCTTCTCTCTCTCCTTATGGATACATTTACATCTCTCCATTGCACCTTATTAACTCTGCTTCCTCCCCGGAGTCGTTGTGACTTCACGTCTCATAGGGTCCATTGGACCTGGAGATGTCTGATGCCTGGTGAGCCGGCCTCCCACCTTGGCCCTGCTGATGCCCCGCCCCCTCCTCTCTACCTCCTTCTGTTTCATGGATTGGAGTTCCATTCATACATTGTCATATTCATGTAATGTGTTTATGTAACTTTGTAAATGCTGTTCATTCTGTACACATGACATCTATTGCTTCTGTCCATCCGGGGAGAGGGATCCTCCTCTGTTGCTCTCCTGAAGGTTTCTTCCCTTTTTTCCCTGTGAAAGGTTATTTTTGGGGAGTTTTTCCTGATTCGATGTGAGGTCCTGGGACAGGGATGTCGTATGTGTACAGATTGTAAAGCCCTCTGAGGCAAATTTGTAATTTGTGATATTGGGCTATACAAAATAAACTGAATTGAATTGAATTGAATTGAATTGTATAGAAAGAGACAGAGTGTGTTATTCCAGAAGACAAGTGGGATGATCGTCGTGTTTTTCTCTTCAGGGCTCATATCCCCAGTGAATACCGCAAATAGCTAACATAAAGAAAAAAACGACAGTGAGGGCAGTATAAATATCAATAATGAGGGATGAGTTTCAGCTCTCACATGTCTGTGCTCCATCGAGGAGGGATTCATTCTGGGGTGATGCCGGTGCCCTTGGCAGGCCTTGCGCAAAGCCTCACGTTTCATGTGGGATGTCAGGGTTTACAATCCACTATGTTTCTCTCACCTGGTATTTGACAAAAGCCGACATTCTATACAGATGAAATAAAAAATATATATATATATTTAAGCCAAGGATTTTCACGGTATGTTCCAGAAGTGAAGCACACTTGAAATGAACTTTTCTCTTCTTTTTCTAACGGGAAGTTGCATTGTTTTTTCTGGTTGATGGAATTCAATATTTGAGTACGTCTTTTTGTTACACTATATGTGGAAATATGTGGAGCCAAATCCAGGCCGATAGTATTGTTCGTTTGTAAAAAAGATTTGAACCTGAAAATTCAAGTTTTGGTCTTGAACTTTGACAAATTCAACAATGTATTAGAAAGTGTATGAAAAGTTTCGTTGAATGTAATCAGGATGTTTTGCAGACGTGTGCAATGTCAACATTCTGTCAGTTAAAGTGTTGAGAGAAATTAATAATATTGAATTACTAGTTCATTTTAGCTTGTTCACTATTAATAAAAAACTGTTTATTTAAAGAACATTGACAAATCAATCCTACAATAGTGTCATATAGATTTACTTCAATCTGCAGGCTTTTACATGTTCTCTTGATTATGTCACTACATTCGCAAGCAAACTTTTAGGCACATATCTTCCTTCAATAAATGTATTAACGAAAGCAAAAGCCTCACAACAATTATTATGTCTATATTTAAAGTTGCAGGCTCTGAGATTGGAAGCATTCGGATTGTCTCTTAACATGCTGACAGAAAGCCGGGGGATGATAGCTAACGCGCTGCTGCTATTAGCATGGGATGATAGCTAACGCGCTGCTGCTATTAGCATGGGATGATAGCTAGCGCGCTGCTGCTATTAGCATGGGATGATAGCTAATGCGCTGCTGCTATTAGCATGGGATGATAGCAGCAGTAGCATGGGATGATAGCTAATGCGCTGCTGCTATTAGCATGGGATGATAGCAGCAGTAGCATGGGATGATAGCTAACGCGCTGCTGCTATTAGCATGGGATGATAGCTAACGCGCTGCTGCTATTAGCATGTCTATTACAGTGAAGTGCGGAGAGGCAAGTTAAGAGCTAACCAGTGGACATGAACTCACATCTGGCTGTGACAAAGCAAGGACAAGTTTGAATAACACACAGAGGGAGACGGGTTTCATTCTCTGAAAGGAAGACATTACTCCACTCACTGGTAGCAAAAAGTTGTTTAGGTCTGTGTACCTGTTGTTCGTTTGTTTTATGGTTCATTAAAAAAAAAAAGGGAAATACCATGGTTACTTTGTTTTCTCTTTGAAACCAAAAACATCTGAATCCCCCCCCCAAAAAAAATTAGAAAACAATGCTTAAAACGAATGGCAAAATAAAAGCCAGTGATAGATATTCTTATTTACAGTCTTCTATGATGCAAACACATAGCAGGGTAACGTTAGAAGAAAAAATAAATCAATATGAATAAATAAACCTGGATATGTTAACAGTAGTGACTACAGGCAATTTATTATTCATGTATAGACACAGCAAGAATCACCTTTTCAATTAATCGTTGCATTCTTTAATGCAACACAGTTCGTAATATAGTTTAACCAAATTAATATGTGTTGTAGAGTTGTTGCTGTTAGCGTCAATTCAGTTTATTTTGTATAGCCCAAAATCACAAATTACTAATTTGCCTCAAAGGGCTTTACAATCTGTACACATACAACATCCCTGACCTTTGACCTCACATCGGATCAGGAAAAACTCCCAAATAAATCCATGAAACAGGAAGAAGAGGGGTGCTGTTTCTTGAGTGAACACAGAGCAGAGTCTGTATGAGGAGACGCAGAGTAAAGATTTACCTTTCCACCAGTAGATGGCAGTATACCACACCTTGTTGATTGATTTGTCACTTAACTGTAGACACAAGAACCAAAAGAATTGAGATAAAGCAATAAAAGTCAAATACAGGAATGTAATCACAATGCAATGCCACCACTAATTCTGAAGGTTTCAACTTTTAGGAGAGTATTTACCTACATATACTACGTATTTAAGTACATAACTCTGAGCTAAGGAAGATCATGAGCTGCTGTTTTGAGCTAAGGAAGGTCATGAGCTGCTGTTTTGAGCTAAAGAAGGTCATGAGCTGCTGCTCTGAGCTAAGGAAGGTCATGAGCTGCTGCTCTGAGCTAAAGAAGGTCATGACCTGCTGCTCTGAGCTAAAGAAGGTCATGAGCTGCTGCTCTGAGCTAAGAAGGTCATGACCTGCTGCTCTGAGCTAAGGAAGGTCATGAGCTGCTGCTCTGAGCTAAAGAAGGTCATGACCTGCTGCTCTGAGCTAAGGAAGGTCATGAGCTGCTGCTCTGAGCTAAAGAAGGTCATGACCTGCTGCTCTGAGCTAAGGAAGGTCATGACCTGCTGCTCTGAGCTAAAGAAGGTCATGAGCTGCTGCTCTGAGCTAAGGAAGGTCATGAGCCTGCTGCTCTGAGCTAAGGAAGGTCATGAGCTGCTGCTCTGAGCTAAAGAAGGTCATGAGCTGCGGCTCTGAGCTAAAGAAGGTCATGAGCCTGCTGCTCTGAGCTAAAGAAGGTCATGAGCTGCTGCTCTGAGCTAAAGAAGGTCATGAGCTGCTGCTCTGAGCTAAGGAAGGTCATGAGCTGCTGCTCTGAGCTAAAGAAGGTCATGAGCTGCTGCTCTGAGCTAAAGAAGGTCATGAGCTGCTGCTCTGAGCTAAAGAAGGTCATGAGCTGCGGCTCTGAGCTAAAGAAGGTCATGACCTGCTGCTCTGAGCTAAAGAAGGTCATGAGCTGCTGCTCTGAGCTAAAGAAGGTCATGAGCTGCTGCTCTGAGCTAAGGAAGGTCATGACCTGCTGCTCTGAGCTAAAGAAGGTCATGAGCTGCTGCTCTGAGCTAAAGAAGGTCATGAGCTGCTGCTCTGAGCTAAACTATGAGAGACATGTTAGAAATGTGAGTGTAGCTGTGCTCCATGTTTCAGTCTGATACAATAACTCATATAGTCAACTCTTCAAACAACACACACACACACACACACACACACACACACACACACACACACACACACACACACACACACACACACACACACACACACACACACACACACACACACACACACACACACACACACACACACACACACACACACACACACACACACACACACACACACACACACACACACACACACACACACACACACACACACACACACACCTTGAGACCAAAGTGCCACATTATGATGATGTTATTCAGTCAGACACTGACAGCAGAGACAGAACAGGTTAGATGTTGATGATTATGTAGTAATGAAGGTCAAATGTGAAGCACAGGTGGCGCTCTGACTGAGTGGTAACTGAAGAGGTCCACTGAAGGCTGCTTAATAAGAATAAACCAACTGTCTCTTTATTTTTCAATTGAAAATATGTATTGCCTCGTGATCAACACATGCTCACTCTTCCATGTAGGAATGTTTGGTTCTAAAATGACACAAATATAACAAATAAAATACATGATGTATACAACTATGCTGCAAATTAACCATGAACATTAAATATCTGAGGAAATAAACGGCATTAAATACATCTATCAATAACCTAGTTAATTAACAAAAACACAGGTAAATTTAACTAAATGTATTGTTTACATACACGTATCCTCCCATCTACTGGTAGAAAGGTAAACCCTTTAATCTGCATCTCCTCATACAGGCTCTGCTGTGTTCACTCAAGAAACAGCACAATGAGGGGAAAATATAAATATGATGCTAACAGCAACAAATCCATCCATCCATCCATTATCACCCTCTTATCCGGGGTCGGGTCGCGGTGGCAGCAGGTTCAGCAGGCCGACCCAGGCTTCCCTCTCACCCGCAGCACTTTCCAGCTCATTCTGGGGGATCCCGAGGCGTTCCAAGGCCAGCCGGGAGATATAATCCCTCCAGCGTGTCCTCAGTCTTCCCCGGGGCCTCCTACCAGCAACAACTCTACACACACAAATTACTTTGATTAAACTATATTAGTAACTGTGTTGCATTAAACGATGCATGATCAATTGAATTTCGTTAAGTTCAAAAGACCTTGGGCGACTCGGTGGAGAGAAAGTCCAAAATCCAATGATTGTGTAACAGACTCATGTGTTTTGGTATTGGAGATGATATGTCCCTTCGGGGTTGCTGTAGAGAGGAGAAGTAACTGGACTTGGGGGAACTAATAAATAAAGAGGGAAGCCGTGGGCTGAACGACATGTCTGATCTCCAGACTCTGTTTATAACATACATTAATACATTAAGTCGGGAGATCAGAATATATACAAATATTTAATAATAAAAATGACTGCTTGGATTTGCAGTTCAGGGAAAGGTTTAACCAACCGGATTGAGAATATTCTTCTCTCGGGCATTGTGGATGATGCCCTTGAACCATACTTTGAATTGACGGGGACATTCTGAAAACTCAGCTCCCAACGTTCCGATCAAAGTGTCCAGTCAGCACCACGAGGGAAGCTGTGGAAATTCTTAGGGTAAGGGGCCTCTTTGACGAAGTGGAGAAGATGATCAGAATCTTGATGGTTGTGCCGGTTTCCTCAGCTGAAGCCGAGCGGAGTTTCAGTGCGTTATAAAGGTTAAAAACCTGGTTGAGGTCAACCGTGTCCCAGCAGCGGCTGAACAATGTCTCTGTATGACATGTGCATCAAGCTGCTCTGGACAAGATTGATCTTAAAGATGAAGGCCAACAGTTCATCTCTGTGAATGATAGATGGGGTATCTTTCTGGTGTATTTAAATAAGAAATCAAAAGAAAAGAAGCTAACAATTAAGCGCTGCAGAATAGATTTATTTGACATTCTAGAGCTGACTAGGCCCTTCGTGAATTTTCTGAAGGATCTCACCTCTCATTGACTTTGGCACGACAATCCTGTTTCCTCTGAGGACAAGGCCACTGTGTTCTGATAGCTCTGATTTCACTTGGACGTACACTCTCACATCCATGGGCACATTGCGTACGTGTTCAGGCCATCCTTTCTTTGTGAGCTTGATAACTGACAGCAGTTCGGCGTCGGCTATTGTCGCCATTCTGATTTCATCCATCTTGCTTGTAGACGCAGGGATCCCCTCTACTACACTAGCCACGTAGCATGCCACCTCACTGTGTGTGTCTCTGCGCACATGCTGGCCAGTGGACTGCGTGACAGGGTGTCCGCGACCATCAGAGTTTTCCCTGGAGCTCTCTAACTCTGCCACTGGATTGAATCTCATGAGCCTCATGAGGAGACGCTGACATCGTATAGATACATTGACCAGGCTGCGGCTGTTAATGAAGCACTAGCGGCTTGTGGTCAGTGATAGCTTGAACTGCTCCAGTCCATTGGTATCCATTGGGAATTCACCATTCCCAGTATCCTTCTCAACTCTGAAAACAGTCTTCACCAGGTTTGGCATTCCAGATGAGGTGGTGAGCGACAATGGATCCCAATTTTCAAGTGCGGAGTTCAAAGAGTGCGCGAGGCAGCTGCACATCCAGCCCTCACCACCCACGGGGCAATGGGCACGCAGAGAGAGACGTACAGACGGCAAAGAAAATTCTCACGCAAAAAGATCCTGTGATGGCTCCGATAGGTCCACTCCCTGCTCCACCACAGGCGTCAGTCCAGCAGAGCTGTTGATGGGGAGGAAAATCAGAACCACACTCCCAACCACACTGCAACCAGGAGATGTTGTAATCTCCAAGTTGGACCATGAAAAGTTATGGTGTTTGCCAGCGGTGATCTCAAGCTAGAGCACCACCCCGAGATCCTTCGTCATCAGGACGCAGCATGGAGCAGAGTCGCCTCCAACCAGTGCCGGTTCCCCAGCCCATCACCGGGACAGACACACTCTGACAGAGCCACCATGTTAGAGACCGCTCCTGTCAGTCAGAGTGTGGCTACACCCACAGCCCCTCTACCCGGTCAGACTGTGACTGGGACAGGCTTGACCTGTAGATAAGTGCAGATCATATTTAAATGTGAAATCCACGTTTTGGTTTGTGTGGGACTAGCTTTATTTACCACAAGTGTATATTGTAGAAAAACTAATTAAATATGCTGTTGCTGACCATTTTTCAGACTTGTTTGCAGATATGTAATTGCTTTTTTTCTTCTTCTCAGAGACAGGCCTATGCCATAATATAGAGCGATACAAATACATAATTGTGCAGTCAAGATTTTATTTATCTAAAAAAAAAATCAAATCCCTCCCCTTTCCATTTTGTTCTTCAGTACACAGTCTGTGTTAAAAATGTAAGTTCCCCCAGGTTGTTGAATGCAGTTTACTGCAACATATTTATTGCTGAATCAGAAGTTCTTAAACCTTCAACACTGGTGATTGAACATGTTTATCTCTAATAATTTGTTTTAGAAAATGCAGAGTGTAATTAGAGCTTCACGGTCCCATGTTAAAAGAGCTTTGAGCTGACCTTTATGTCCTGTACATCACTGGGTTTGTGGTAGGGAGGATAAAATCAATACAATCTTCTCACCCAGGAGTCCACCATGACTGAATTGACTCATTCTCTCTGTGGCTGTCCAAGAATTCAATCCGTCTCCAACTTCAGCAGAAGAGCTCTCATGTGCTCCTGGCCTTGAAGTGCTGACCGTCATGACCCTTTATTACCCGGACTGGAGAGACCTTCAAGCTGCTTCTCCTCCTGCTAACTTGTAAGTGACATAGCAGCGTATGCGGTCTGTGAAGAGAGGAACTCATTTTGCAATGTGCTGCATCGACCTTAACTTTAAACTGGCCCACTTAAACGTAACACCAGGTTCTCTTTTCATTTGACTGGGTCTTTTCTAAAATGCCTCTCCCTCCACTTTAATGATGTAGTACTGCAGATGGAATGACCCGTCTCCACCACAGCAATCTCTACCGGAGCTCTGGAAATTAGCTGCTGCATTGTGATAATTTAACACTGACCAAACTATTCCAGGGCAGCAGTTAACAATATGTGCATCCAAGGTGTTCTCACTCGTTTGTATTTCCTCTACACTGTAACATTTCTATATCTGAAGGTAAAAAAAAAGAAAAGAATAATAGGAATGAGATCATTTTACCGGTTTCAAACTCAGATTAAAGTTCTTTGAAGAATTACTCGAAAGTTACATGACATTTCTTGATATTATCATTCTTCTGTTAATTCCCTTTTACTCCCCGTTAAGTTTTTTTTTGGAAAGGGAGTTTTTCCTGAACCGAGACAGAGGATGTTGCATGTGTATAGATTGTAAAGCCCTCTGAGGCAATTTGTATATATACAAAATGAATTGAACTGAATTAAATTGAATTTAAACTAAGTGAAATATTGGAGACCTACTTTAATCTGGTCACTGTTTGTGGTGCTTGAAGTTAAAATGCTGATTACCAGTACAAGACAGGAAGTGAACCCACAACACTGATACTGAAGGCAAACCCCCCCTTAAGACCCCGTCACACCAAACAGCAACATGTTGCATTGAAATCAAATGGAATTGTATCAATCTGCAGATTTGCTGAAAATCTTTAGCATTAAGTCCAATCTCAAATGTATTGGGACCAAAACCAAACTAGCTTCTCAGAGGAATCCAAATCAATGGAAGCTTTAACAGCCTATTAGCTGTGTAGCTTCGTCCAGTTTTATTATTATGACAGGTGTCACTGGAGGGCCAGCCCAATATCATGGTATGCAAATAATAATCTTTTTGTACAGGGAACCACATTGTCAAGCTTCTTTAGACCACATGTCCCAAAGTGACGTTTCATGACGGTTTTCCTAAATCTAACTAAAATGATTTTGTTGCCCTAACCGACCCATCAATTGTTTAACATTAAAAATGAGCTCTACCAGGGAGACAATTTTGAAACCGCACTTACAACAATTCGTATTGCTCAGGATTTTGTGACTTATTCCACAAACTACACAATTTTCATTTGGCCTGCAAATATAACGCCATTATTCTCTTTGAGAGTCTTTTTGCCATGTCGTCTGTACTAAGCACATACTACGCTCACATCTGACATTGTATAAAAAGTGAGAGAGTACTACCATCTGTGGAAGTTGTGGATGGGTCAAAGATAGGATTTTCAAGATACCAGTTTTCATATCCCAAATTGATAGTCATTTTGAAACTGTGAAGCAATTTTTAAATGCAGGTTAAAAAAAATGTTTTGTACATTTTGTCAATTTTTTGTAATAGATGTCAGTTAGGGTCTAGACTGTGGGCTAAATCTGCCTTTTAGTTGATGATCAGGTTTCAATCCCAGAATTATTGTATGAACACGCTTCTCAGGTCGTGTACAGCACAGTTCTCAGACTATTCATTCAATGTGTTGCTTTTCATACATCAATCATATTTCAAATACTGGACAAAGTTAGATAGAAAACAGCAGTGTAAATAACCTAAAGCCCCTGTTTTTAAGTTATCCATTGGTATTTTCCATTAATATTTACAAAAAGAGACACAACTGCATTTTAAGCTGTTGATGTGCAGCTTGTGGGCTTGAAACAGGGCCCTCCTCCCCCCTCAGTTCACAACAGCTGTCAGTCATGGTGATAAACTGTCTAACAGCCTGTGGCTGAAGTAAAAGCCACTGTAGGCCCTGGGGAGGCAGCTGATTGCAGCTAGTCAGCTATAAATAAAGCTGGTTTAAAGCTTGGGCCAGTATAAAGGCTTTATTCCACCATTTCTTGAAGCTTTCTTTGTTCCGTTACTGTCTGAAGTCTCTAAATGCTGTAACTACAATTCAGCTCGCATCCAACCACACATTTAAAAGATGAAAAGTGTGATCAAAAAAGGGTTTTAGGTTTGTTTTTCAAATGCATGATCATGCCTGGAAGAAGGAAAGGACCCAAATAAGAGCTCTGAGATTCAAATGATCATGGGAATATTCTGAATTCTGAATATTCTGAACAGGGCTGTATCTGGAGCACACAAGGGACATGTTCTGTGTGATATTTCTGGGAATTTGTTGGATGTTTCGATGGGTAGGATTTAACTTCCACAACTGAAACTTTCCCCAAATATGTGTGCGGCGCCCGTTCAGAACGGGCCAATGTTTGGCCTGTGGATGCCTGTTGATGCTTGCAGGTTTTTTTTTGGACTGCATCATCACATTTCTTATGTGAATATTGTGTGGCCCCACCAAAATGATCTTTCCAAAATCGCCACTACGCCCTTTCCATTAACATTGACTCTGGAGTTGTGAGACACTTCATTGCAATGTAATGCTGCATGTTCCGTGCACTGCTTCTTCTTTGATCTACTCATAAAAACGTATCATTTCCACTGTCACTAAGGGACAACTAGAGGACAATATTAATGTATTCTGGAGAAATTGGGATGCATGAAGTGCTCAGAGCATTGCCCGCTAGAGCAAGCACCACAAGCACTGTGATTACAGGTTGTATCCCTTTAGGAATAATTCATCACAATACATGCTTTTTGTGCTGCATTTACATTTGATGAATTCCGTTCACAACGAGCTGCATGGTCCTTTTTACACAATCCATCAGAGCTCAGAAGACTGAGGCGTTCTACAGGGAACGGTGCATACAGACCAGCCTCGTTTGTAAATAACCTCCATTTAAAAATCAGGCTGAGAGCAATGTCATGAGAAACCAGCATCATATTGGGATTCTGACAGGTCACTTGGGGAAGGCTTTGCTGACCTTAATGACATGTTGGCGGTTTGATACATGAGGTTTACCAAAAGTGGGGATGGCAACTTTCTTCCTTTGATTATTTAAAACAAACATATTGTTAAAGTAACTTATTTTCCTTAAAACAAGCAATCAAGCACTCTTTAACCCCTCAGCATCTTCTGCAGCTGCATCGTTTATAGTAGAAATCAATGCATCAACTCTTAAATATTCTGGCAATTTCAGGGCTTTTGGGCTTGTATCTGCATTGCTGACTGCTGTCTGGGCTTAAGTTGGACTTCAGTTTGTAAAGAGAGAAAGAAAAATGTAATACAGGAGGGCGTTTTTGATCAGGATTTGTTCCAAAGCAATAATAACTTGAGCACATATTCAGGTTTTCCAAGTCCTGGAGTCCTTGCTTTGAAAACACAAATTTGTGCTCACGAAATAACACATTTTCACAAATGTGTCATTGCCCTTGTATTAATAGTTTGTGTGCACAAAGGAGTAATTATCCATCTTGAATTATGTCACTTTTACATTTAAAGCTCTTAATAATTCATCATCAACAAATGAAGACAAAACAATCTTGTATTATCAATTCAGATTATTTTGTATAGCCCAAAATCACAAACTCCCCTCAGAAGGCTTTACAATCTGTACACATACCACATCCCTGAACTTTTGACCTCCCATCGGAGCAGGAAAAACTCCCCAGAAAAACAGAAACAACCCTTTCACGTGGAAAGAAGTGAAGAAACCTTCAGGAGAGCAACAGAGGAGGATCCCAGAAGCAATAGATGGTATGTGTGCATTTAGTAGCTGTCCAGGGGCTTTTACATGTTCCAATTAGATATATTGAAAAACTACAATATTTTACATAGAGTGAGCCAGGTTCATGCTTGACCTTGAATCAGTGGTTGGACTTGAACCAAGACGTATATTAGAATGGCATGACAATAATCAAAATATAAGTCATACGTCTATTGGATGAATGATATCCCTGGGGCCATTAAACAACATCAGTAACACTGCAGTTATACTTGAGATAACAGCAGTGGCCAGTGTTTGCTGTGACTCACTCTTCCTAGTGTCTTTGATGAAGAGGGCAGCCGAATTCCTCGGGAGACAGACTGGCGAGGGTTAAATGTTGGAAAGGGGAGAAGTAGGGCAGAATCATATTCCTGCTGTTCCTCGGCAAACTCTGAATATCCAAGCCAGTCACTCCTTATCACAAGCTCTCTCTAAACAGTTCTGCAGGCTCTCCCAGAGAACGCTGTTGCTCTGCTGTCTCCAACTCGCTGTGCGTTTGATCAGAAATCCACTTCATGTAATATATGTAAATTAAAGGCCATGCAGCAGAAACGTTTAACTACTTTGTTGAACTGCTGAAGTGAACCTTAAGTAAGGGAAAGTATTTGTTTCAACACTACAGTGATGAAACTCATTTACACATTTTATAGTCAGGAGTTCATATTTTACTGGAAGCCATTGTGCTTCCAAATAGTCTTCCTGGCACATATTCTTAGGAATATTTATCCTGCTTTCTGTATCCAAATGCTCCATGAAAACGAGAATTCTGCAGATATGGAATACATAATTCAGCTCCAACCAGTAATTCCGATGTGTAATGATGTCCTCAAACGTCTTTTACGTCAGTGCTGCAGTGTCCAACATTCAATCTAAATACGTTTAGTAAATCCAAATATTAAGCGAATATGCAATTCCAGTCAATTTCTATTATTACTAGTGTGGTCATGATAGATAGATAATTTTACTGATGTTAGATTTTCTTAAGACAATAGCATCTAGTGTCATCTTGTGAATATACAAATTAAATGTTCATAGTTTTGTAATTTCTCACATGAAATGTCCAATTGTTTTGATTAAATATTTTAATAAGAGTGGCATACATTCTGTGTATGCAAAACGACCACTAGGAAACCAGTTTTAAAAAAAGGCAGGTAATATTTGTTTTCGAAGCCATAGTTTAAATGAAATGTAGAGAACATGAGCTTGTTATTAAAGAAATGCAATCGTTTCTATAGTGTCATCGTTACATGAATTTTTCTACAGGTTGAATTACTTCTGAGAGAGAACCCTAAGCTTGTGGGCACTACTTGACATAACGGGTGAGGTATGGACCCAGAAGCGATACAACAGACACCATGAATCTTTTGAGAGAGACTTGATTCCAGGCAGAAGACATACAACCAGTCTCAGATGGGCTGTTGCAGAGAACTCCATTTGATGGAATGCCAAGCCGTCGGGGGAGAGGGCAGAAAGAAACCAGGGGAAGCAGAGGCTATTCTTATGGTCGGGGGAGACGGCTATGGTGGTTCACCGCGCCAGACAGGCAGGGTGGAGAAGTCCAGACAGGCAGGGTGGACAAGTCCAGACAGGCAGGGTGGACAAGTCCAGACAGGCAGGTTGGGCAAAGCGAAACCAGTCGGAGGGTTAAGGCTGGAAAGTCTGGCATAATGCGACGCACGACCTGGCCGTGAGTGTGTGAAGCCGGGGCTTATATACCAAAGTGAGTAGGTGCAGCAGAGTGGACAGGTGAGAGTGATTGAGCTGACGAGGTGGGTGTGACCAACAGGTGCACTGAACAAACTGATTAGGTGAGTGAGAGAGAGAAGGGACGCTGGACTGTGACAATATACCATGGTAAGACAAAAGATCTACCAGATGATTAAATTGCTATTTCTACAAACCCAGAGCTGTGGAGGAGTTGATGCTGGTAAAATGTCATGCATTTCTTTTGTCTTGTCCAAAATCACAAATTTGCCTCAGATGGCTTTACAATCTGTACACATATGACATCCTCTGTCCTGGGATCGGTAGCGTAAAAACTCCCCCCGAAAGAAACTTACGGGAGAGCAACAAAGGATGGACAGAAGTACAATATATGCCATGTTTACAGAATAAACAACACATTCAATGCACATGACGTGAATGATTAATATAATGAGAGTCTGTTAGGCCCACATCTTGTTAGGAGATTTGGCTTCATCATAACATCCCAGACCAAGCTAATGCGCTTGATGGGTGGACTGTATACCATGCTGACAGAACAAAAGGACTCTAGTAAGAAGAGGGAAGGTGGACTCTGTGTTAACGTCAATGATGCTTGGTGCTCAAACACAGTAAAAAGTGATGGAAAAGGTTTCCCTGGTTTCAAATTTTATCTGCCCAGGGATTCACGAGTGTTTTTGTTGCTGCTGTTTACGTTCCTCCCAATGGAATTAAAAAAGAAAACAACAGGAATTGTTTTAGGTCAACAGACATGACAAAACAACCAGATGGTATTTGTATTATAGCTTGTGATTTTAATCAAACAAACCTCAGATCAGTTTTACCTATAGTCCACCAGCATGTCAACATCCCCACCAGAGCAAACTGGACCATGTTTACACATATATTCCTGGCAGCTACGAAACCCTCCCCTGGGCCCACATTGGACAGTCCGATCATATTTTCCTGCCGACTTACTCCCCTCTGATTAAACTGTCCGAACCACGAAAAAAACAATTAAAGTGTGTACAGATGAAGCTACAGCAGCTCTACAGGACAATTCTGAATGTACAAACGCATGTTTAGAGATGCTGCTAAACAGGATAACGACACCAATCTTAAGGAATATACAACAGTAACAACTTATATCAGCAAATATGTTGAGAATCACCAAGACGATACAATCGTTCTCCAACCAGGAAGACTGGATAAATGGTGAGGTGAGCGCAGCATCCAGAGACAAAAAGCTGCAAGGAAGCATACGGCATTGCCACAGGAGGACTGAAAGGTGGCATCAAGGAGGCAAAGTGGAGACATCAGGAGAGACTGGAGAGAGACCCTGAGCAGTACACCTTTTTATGCTCGCTTTGATCTGCTCAGCAAAGAGTCAGCTGTCAAGTCTCCCCCGCCTTCAGAGGACCAGCCACTGTCAGTATCCACAGCAGATTAGAGAAGAACCTTTCTGAGAATTAATATGGGTAAAGCTGTTTGGCCTGATAACATCCTCTGTTGTCTGCTAAGAACATGTACCAACCAGCTAACCATATTTTTAACATAGCACATTCACAGGAGTGTTTGAGACAGCCACCATCCTCCCTGTACCTAAAAGGTCTGCAGTGTCGATTTTAAATGCCCTGTGCCACTCAGCCCCATTGTGATAAAACGCTTTGAGCAATTGGTTTTCCAGCACATCAAGAGCAACATCCAAGCCAGCCTGGACCCTCAGTTTGCAAACAGATCCAGAGAGGACTTAGCCCTCACACATTTTGAAAATAACAACATCAGAATGTTTGTTGATTTCAGCTCAGCATTCAACACAATCACCCCCATGAAACTTGGAAAAAAAAGGAAGTGAAATGTGTTGTGTGGTGTGGTGATTGGATAGTTTACTATGGAGAGTCTGGTCAAAACTGGGTTTGCCTTTACATAGAGAAACCAGGCCATATTGTCATGAATAGTTCTGTCACAGACTGGCTCATGCCCTCTGACTTTTTATGTTAAGCCTGGACTGTCATCTGTTCCCACTTCCCATCACTCAGTCCCTATTTGTATCAGCCCTCCTTTGTTATTTGTCAGTTTGTCCTCATTTATATTTGGAGTACTGAACAAGTTTGCCTGTGTCCTTGCCTGCATATTCCTGCCTGTTCTGTTGGACTCAAGTCAATAAGCATTATGTGAATTAAATCATGATAGTTTGTTGCCTCATCTTTATCTTTATTTGGGTCCATCCCCTGTTGCCTGCTCTCCAGACCTTAACAGTACAAACCGACCTCTATGGACCCGGCAGATGGCTTGTTTGAGGAGGACCTTTTTTAACTTCGTTATTCGCACCTCTGTTTCGATCGAGCTCAGAGTCAGGAGCACAAAGAGGCTGCCCTAAGGTTGGCACGTAGGAAAGTATTATCTATTACATTGCTGAGGAACTCTTTACCTGGCTGGGCAAAGGGCATCTTCAATGACCCCGATTACCTGCATGACTCCCAATCATCTAACCTCATGCTCACTAGCTTTCAGTCTGCTCCTTAGTCGGCCAGCCTCCAGCCTTTTAGCCTCCAGTCTGCCCGTGGAACTGCCTAGCCTTGGAAGGATCTCGTAGTTCCCATTCATCTAGCCTGCAGCCTGTTAGCCTCCAGTCTGCTAGTCTCCAGCCTGCCCCAGACCCTAACCCATTCCTATTCCCAGCAATCTCCTGTTCCCGTCAACCTCCTCCTGCCCCAACCGACTGTTCCTTTTGGGCCGCAGCACTTCAACATTTCATTTAATTGCTGTAGTGTTCCTACCTGCAAGCGGGTCATCCCCCCCGTGTCTCCGTGGCCAGGTTTAAGTGGGGTCCTGCCAGTCAGGCACCCTCGTTGATGATGACAGCATCTCGTCCGAAGATCCAGCTGTCGGTCCATCCTCCAGAGGGGCTACAGCTTGGCTCCAGTCTGTCCTCTAGAGCAGTGATTCTTAACCATGGGGCCGCGGCAAACAACGAAAAGGGGCGACTGTGGCTCAGTGGTGAGCAAGGTCGTCCTTCAATCAGACGATTGGCGGTTCGATCCCCGTAGCTAGCCCATGTTGATGTGTCTTTGGGCAAGACACGTAACCCCAAATTGCTCCGGTAGCTGTGTATAAATGTCTATGAATGTTAGATATTGCTGATGTGCAGGTGGATGGCAGCCACTGCCATCAGTCTATGAATGGGTGTGAATGGATGAACGATGACGATGAAGAAGTGTGAAAGCGCTTTGAGTGGTCGGAAGCCTAGAAAAGCGCTTTACAAGACCATTTAACTTTCACTTTTGCACCTGTGGGCCGCAAGGGCCGTGGGACCGCATGCGTTATCAATTGGAGACACCAGATATATTACTGTTATCCATGAGAAGCTCAGTTACAAAATAGCTTCCCACCACTTTTTCTCTAGTAAAATCAAATTATTAGTTATTTTTGTGTTAATAAGCCTGAGTTGAGCATTTAAATTAGTTCTTTAAATTAGTTATTGTATTAGCTTGATTTGTTCTATGAATTGTTAGCCTGTTGGGCATCGTGTTGTGTGACTAGCCAAAGGTCCTGAGACAGGGATGCGCCACCGCATCATTTTTTTTTTTTCACTGACTACTGGCTATGTTAGCCTTTTGCACAGCCTCCAACTTACTTACTTACTTACTTACTGTTTACACAGACACTTTTTTTCACTGACTACTGGCTATGTTGGCCCTCTGCACAACGCCCCCACTGATGCAAGGTCTTCTGAAGCTTTTGCAGCCATTGTCGCTGGCAATTAGTTGAGGATCCAACTGCACTGCTTTGCCATCAATTTCATCTAAGGATTTCGTACTCATGGTGATTGCCGGATCCCTCTTCTTGAGTAGAGGCTCAGCGGTAGTTTGTCCATCCATGCTGGCCAAGGTGGTGTTTCCAAGGCTTTATCAACATTTACAGAATGGTGGCCATGGACCCCGTGTGAGCCACTGCGCAAGCTTGGATCCAAGCAGAAGGGGTGTCTTTTTAGAAGATAGTTCAGAACAGTGTATCCTTCATGTCACATGCTTGTCTTGGATTTGCATTTTGCTCACCAGTTGTTCACAAGTCAGCTTTTGCATGTCATTGTTTACTTCAGCATCGAGAGCAGCCATGTCAAACGCAAGCTCTGTCATTCCTTGCCCTCTCCTTCACTCCTTTAATATTTATTCATCAATAATTTACACCATTTCATTTCTTAGGACTTCTGATACGTTACAAATGATTTTTTTTTTTTTAGATGAGTCAATTAAGGAAGTTGTTGCAAGTTGTGTGGTTGTGTCATGTCTTGCACTTTAGTATATAGTATGTATTCTTCAAAAACCGTGCTTGTTGAATCGTAGATTAGCATCTTAAAAGGTCCCCCCTGACCCCCCACACGCCTTTGAAATTGCTATGCACGAAAACAGAGCACTTTGTACCTGCAGTGCACTAAAGCTTTACATTTAATGGCTTAAGAATATACCTGTTTGTCCAGGGTCACATTTATTAAAGATTAATTATACAATAATTATATATTGTATACGTAAGGGTGTTTCAAAGGAACAAAGAGCTACTTTAAATCAGTATATGCCTTTACAGCAGATTATCGCCATGGCCTGTTGAAAGAAGAAGGCTTCAAGAGTAGAATATAACTTGTATTTTTCAAACATGCTTTTTATGACAAATTGTGTTGAATTCTCAACTTGTAGTGCATCACTACACACTGGAGCACCATGAAGTATATCTGGCAATTGTCCTTCAGACAGTTGTGATATGTTTCCAGGCTCCAGAGTCTACCAGTACACAGGTGACGGAAAGCAAAAATGAGTTTTTGTCAAGCTCTATGGATGGTTATTTCTTACTGCAATTTGTGTTGTGGCCTTTTGTTTTATGGCTCTGTGTGTTGATAACTTTTGAACAGTCTCAATCTGGACATTTCTGAACACAGGACTCTTAGCCAGAGTGCCGATCCATCTGCAGATATTAACTCCACCTAATGTCAAACTAGAATTACCGCATCGTGCTTGTATGCCTCCACCAACCAGTCAAGTTGCAGTTTACATCCATGTTGGTCCAAAATGTCCTCACTTCATCAGATTACCCTACATTTATGTGAAATTGTCATAATTAGCATATCAATTTGTGAGTGTGTTTTGGGGAGTTTTTCCTGATCCGATGTGAGGTCAAAGGTCAGGGATGTCGTATATGTACAGATTGTAAAGCCCTCAGAGGCAAATTTGTAATTTGTGATATTGGGCTATACAAAATAAACTTGAATTGAATTGAATTGAGATACGGCAAACATAATAATTTGTTCTTAATGTCATCGTTTTCTGTTTCTTTTTTAATTAGTGCATTTTTTTGGATCATTTTAAAAACCAATTGGGCTTCATGGGGATGCCAATCACAAGCAATTGCTACCTGTGCACATGTAATAGACACAATAGAATAGATAGATGAATACTAGCTGTCACATGACACATTTCTTTATGTGATCCATTTTAATTTTACACAAAATGCTAATTGTAACTTTCTTAAAGTATTAATCAGTGTCATTTTCTTCAGATTACATTAATTACATAATTAATGTTTTGAGAAGAAATACATTTTCATTAGTGATGGTTTCTTATTTCTTGGACCCCAGTTAGTAGTCTTTGGATGTTGGTAGTGTGATGGTTAAGCTGTTTTTAACAATAGGACAGACTTTAGGTCACAGAGACCTTGACCTTTGACCACTAAAAGCGATCAGTTCATCTTTGTGTCCAGGTAGATGTTGTATTCAAATTTGAAGAAGTTTCCGTTCTTGAGAAATCGTGTTCACCAGATTGGGACATACGAACAGACAAATGGATGGATGGACAACCCAAAAGCACAACGTCTACGGCAGGGGCTGCTGCTGCAGCAGAGTCACAAAAATACAAACTGTCCCTCGAACCCTTTTTAGATTGTTTATTTTCTAGATTATTTATTTTCTTGTACTATTCTGTTTTGTTACCTTTCCTGGCACAATAAAGCTAATCCTCTGGAATTGATGAGCATGTAGACCTGTGTCCATTAATGTATTAACCGTAGATTAATACATTAACACACCTTTGTCTGTCCTATGACTAAAGTATTTGCAGTATTAGGTAAAGGTCATTAACACAACAAGGAAAGGTATATCTACGATAAAATGCTTCTGTGAACCCTGATCAATTCAACCATTGAATGCATGTGAGGAGGAGAGGGCATTGATCAGGTAAAGTTTGTGATGAAAAGAAAATCTTGCTTTGTGAAATATATTCATGTGTTTAGCTGTTCAGTTACAACAAGATTATTTGAGCACAGGTTATATGAAAAACTATGTGCATAAGTTTTTCTCTTTCTTCTGATGTTTTTGTCAGTTACCAGACAGCCCCATTTCCACCTGTTATTAACATGTCTATCTCCGCTTATATTATCTGGAAAATGACATCCAGGCCTTTTCATTTACAGCTGGTTTTAACACGTTCTCTGGATTTCTCCATTCTGCCCACATTGTTATCAGATCCTAAAGAGAAGCAGAGCCATGGACAGGTGTCGTTCATTTTTTGGAAGGGAAGATGTGGTGGTTTTCAATATTCATATACAGGTTGCATGTTAATGCCAGGTGTGAATGGGGTACTACTGTATGCAAACAAGTACAGTTAACTATTAATGTATACTTGTGACTATGCCTTACACAACTAAAATGTTAATAGAACATTTTAATCAATAAAATGCTGTCAGTCATATAACTACGATTTTTGCCTCTTTTCCATTCTCTAGGCCCTTCACATTTAGCCAATAAAATGATACGCTTGTGACAAGACAATTTCACTGATAAAAGATGCAGCGATGAGGATCTCACTTTGCAATTTCCAATTACTGGAGTGTAAATATGTAAAGTAATGTTACAAAACTGATCCATTTCTCTCTGGGAAGCCTAATGAGGCAGATGCATATCAAGCTGTTAATCACAGTCCTCGTAAGCTGTGGGAATAAAAGACAATGACATCAGCCCCTCCTCAAGATGCCAGTGGATAAACAGTATCCTTTTCTGATCAGGAAACTGGCAACCAGAGAATAGTCAGCCCAAACTGTTCTCTTCATCTGGCAATGTGTGAATAGATTGCTTTACATAACACGCTGTTGTCATTAAAATGTGATTCACATGCAGAAAAACCTAATTTGTGAATATCAACAAGTCTCGTCCAAGGCAAAAGTAAGAGAGCCAAGACTGTGTTCTGCCATCAAGCAACACTTTCTGGAGCTGTTCCACTGCCAAAGAATGAGCTGGCACTCATTATATCCAAAGGGATGTGTGCACATTTTCTCTTTCACAACTACAATGAAATGAAGTTCATTTTGGATGGAATAACTCAGACCCAGTTTACAGAATAAGTCCTATATTTGCTTCAGTGGGGTTGGTCCAGACATGGTGTCTTTGTAGGAACATAGATAAAAGGAATGGCTCAACATTTTGGGAAATATGCTCATTCCCATCATGGATATCAAAACCAAGTAAGTGTGTTACGTATGGATTCAGGAAATGGTTAGGCTACCTTAGCATTGAGACTGGAAGCAGGAGGGAAATGTGGAATGGACTGCATAGCGCTTTTCTAGTCTTCCGACCACTTTTAACACAAGTTATCATTCACCCATTCATAAACTGATAGCAGGAGCTACCACGAAAGGTGCGACCTGCTGTCGTCAGGGACACAAGAGTGAAGCGATTTCCGGGGAGCAGGAAAGTCGTTGGCAGGCTGTGTCGGCGAAGGGAAATCAAACCAAGGATGTGAAAGAGTCTTCCAGAAAGGTGGCAAAGTACAATCTGCAGAGTGGAGCAGAGGCCTTCTATCACAACAGAGGCTGGCAAAACAAGCCGATTTCACCACGGTCCTTGTTCCTGGAACAATCTACAGGCCATACTCTAAATAATTCACAGAGATAGGATCTCAGTACATTTAAAGTGGCCACTCCTAGCTGCAGTTGCTTTAATTAACTAACATAACATGACTAAAATGCTACCATGTTAATGTACGGTATTTTTTGTTGCACCTATTGTTGCTGTTTTGATCTGATGTCGTTGTCCCATTGTGTTCTGGATGCTGTCATTTGACCTATAGGCGAGAGGCTCAGTAATAAAAATGGTTATGAATAATTAAATTAAAAGATCAAAAGTTTCCATCTACCTCCATTATGGAGCGAGTCGATCTCCGGCTCCTCCAGTCCATGTCAAAGTATCCTTGGCCAGGAACCTAAACCTATAATTGTTTCCGATTGTATGAGTGGGTATAAATGTACATTGTTTAGTTAGGATGGACAGGTGGCACCTAGTATGGTAGCTCCTGCCGTCAGTGTATGAATGGGTGAATGGCATGGAATGTAATGGGCTCTGAGTGGTCATTACACATCTTTAGTTATCAAGCTCCTCTTTTATGGAACCAGCTTCCACTTTCAGTCCGGGAGGCAGACACTCACCTCATTTAAGAGTAGACTTAAGACTTTCCTCTTTAATAGCGCTTATAGTTAGGGCTGAATCAGGTTTGCTCTGGTCCAGCCCCTTGATATGCTGCTATAGGCTTATAGGCTGCTGGGGGATGTTTTAGGATACACTGAGCACCTATCTCCTCTTCTCTCTCTCCTTCCTAAAACACGTATAACTGGCCTATAGACCCTCATTTTTCGCATTTATGCTGGTGTATAAATAAAAAAGAAATAAACTTTAGAGGGGATGGTAGGTGTATATTTTAATAAGCTACATATTTGCCCCCACTTTATGGTCTTCATGCTTAGCTAGGCTAACCACAGCATGACTAATTAATACACACACATGAAATTGAGGTCTTTGGGACTATTTCACTCTCAAGACAGCAAGTTAAGAATATATTTGTGACATTTTCTTGGTTGATTATAGAAAGAAACCACCAATAAACTGTTGAAATAAGATCACATTTCAGATTTTACGGTGGATTATCTCTTAAAAATTAAACACCTTTTTCTCTACTTCCCTGGCGAACCTCTGAGCGGTTCCTTGGATGTTCTTGCTGTGAACACAATGCTGCCTTGAGGCCTTGTTAGTCACACCCAATTAGGGTCACATTATTTTCTGCTTTCCACAGGGTTCAATGTACTCACATATCATAGTTTATTCAAAACCCTGAGGCTGTGACGAGTATAAACCATACTAGTCTGTGGCACTTTACAGGACGCTGCGTGTATTTATCTTCTAAGCATTGGCGAACGCAGTGTTTCTGTACATCGTAGGGAGCATGTGGAGGATAGCGGCACATATATGAATATTTGATTGGACTGCTCAGGGGTCACTGCACGTCAGCCATGACAGCCACATAAATCAAAGGCTGTATCAAACAGGAGGATGTTCTTGAGGTGCAGAAGACTGTTGATGCAGGGCAACTGTGACCTTTTCTGCTGGTGACACAAACACACAACAGGAATGCAGATAATGGGCCTCATTTATCCAACACAGTTGTGTGGGTATTTTTCTGCATAAAACGAATGAACTAAAACGCCCAACACACCCGTGACGCAAGACTCAGTTCCAACCATGTGAGGAAGCTGCATTCTTGTACAGCATCAACATAAATGTGTTCTCTTTGAAAGCAATATTAGGTTTTTTAGAAGCTGATTCTCGTTTCATAGCCGGGACCACCAATCGTGAGCCGCCAAGATTTTAGCTGCTTGTGTCGTAGCCAATTTCACCACAAATAATACATCATGGTCATACATCCACAAAAAGAATGATAAAAAGGTTATACATTGAATTTCTTTTATTCTTCCCTCATTTTGCGTGCCCCTATGGGTGGATGACGCCCTTCTACAGCACCACCTATACATATAGGCTCTGCGCAATTCCTTTCAGTACGGATTTTACTCGACTGGTCAAAAGGCAGAGCTTTGAGGCCAGAGTGAAGCCCATGGGAAAGTGCCTTGAACTTAGAGTCTTTCAAATGGCCAGCAGGAGGCACCTCCTCGGTTGCAAAAGACGTCTCATAGCATGGAGCTCCATGAAAAAATACTATTTCTCAATGATAACGCAGAGATTCTTTACAGTGGTGTTGGATGCCAGGGCAATGACATCTACAGAAACTATATAATTAGATAATTGATTTCTGAGGTCCTTTCCAAGTAAAATAACTAAAAATAACTCAGGAAGTTGCAGCTCATCCAGGTTTTCATGTCTTTAAGACATGCTTGAATCAATAGATATAATTGAGTATCATCTGCATAACAATGAAGGTTTCTGGATGTTTCCTGATAATATTGCCTAAAGGAAGCATTTATAAAAAGGTAAATAAAATTGGTCCAAGCACAGAACCGTACGCTCTGGAACTCTGTGACTTCAACCTGGCATTCCCACTGGATACACGGGACTCAGGTCAAAGTCAAGAACTACCAAATGCTTGAATCTGCCGCTACGAGTCTCAAATGAAAAGTCTCACTCAACACATCTCAGTGAAATGTACAGTTGGAGGCAGGCACTAATGTTGAGCGTGGGCAGATTAATTTCAAGGGTGATTCCCAATTGGCAAATTCATGACGGCTGATGGGCATTCACTAGTTAACCTACTGGATCCCTAAAAGATTAATAAAGTATAAGTATAAATCCATATGTATCTATCATTTTATACACGTAAACGGTTGCATGTGTATGACTGTGCCAACATGACTTTATAAAATATAGCCTTTTCTAGTTGATGGTAGAACAGCATCTTCAAACTTTGCAGAACCAAATTAGTTTTCTACAAAGTAATACCATGTCTTTTTTTGTTTTGCCAATTATATTCTGCTATTTATTTTTACAATGACTTATTTAGAATTTCCACAGATGGAATTGCTGAGTAAGAGGATGATGAAGGCACACTTTTAAGATCACGTGTATGTGGAGCGGATGCCAAACCACAAGATTTGTTATTCATTTGTTAATGCAGTACAAACATCATATTTCACCTGCAAATACTGGGACTTACTTTGGATTTCAGGGAAACATGGCAACAGCAATCAGAATCAGATTTAATGGCAAATGTGTGCACAAGGAATTTCACTTTTCAGGGGGCTTTACAATGTGTACACATACGACATCCCTGTCCCAGGACCTCACAAACTCCCAAAATAAAAAACAGAAAAAAAACGTTCACAGGGAAAAAAGTGAAGAAACCTTCAGGAGAGCAACAGAGGAGGATCCCTCTTGCTTCTGGACAGAAGCCATAGATGTCATGTGTACAGAATGGTGTACATAAGTTTAGTGCATATAAGCTAACATAACTGAATTCTTCTTAACTGACATACAATATCATGGTGGTAAACCCAGTCCAATGGCATCAATAAAAATCTACCATTAAATAAAATATAAAATGCCACCCTAGAAACACTTGTACAATCTATTAAAACCTTTTGACCCATGTGTACATATTGGATAATCTCAACAAGTGAAAGGAACCCTTAAAGTCTGCCTTAGTAATTTCTTAGAAGGAATAATCCTTCTTCATTTCTCACTCAATAGACCAGACTTGTGTATTTCCTTTTCAGAACTGCTGGCACACACAATTTATACAGTTGTTCGACCCTGTTTGTCCATGGAGACCATGTCTAGCAGCTCAGCAGCCTTCTTAACAATTTCACTATTTTGGGACTAGCAACCGCGCTCTCTTTTTCCCTTTGCCCGTCTCCTCAGTGTATTTGATTTTGTCATCAGTGTTGCCATTCTGGTCCCTGCAGTATTCTCTGCTTGTTCTGCAAAGTTGTCTCCTTTTAGAGACGCTCACATACATATTGTATGGATTTTCTCTTTTGCTTGTGCTCGTCCAGGTTTTCTTGTGCGTTCTCTTCAGCTTTCGCTCATCTGTTTCTCGCCACGTGCAATTGATCCCATGTGAGTTCCTGGGACAGGGATGTCGTATGTGTAGAGATTGATTACAAATTCGTAATTTGTAATATTGGGCTATATAAAATAAACTAAATTGAAAAATTGAGTTGATACGTGTAGTTTGGCACTGCATCTGCATTTTAAACTATTTTCTAAAGCCCGGGAGTAAGGTATTGATATATTTTATCCATATTAAATGATTCCTTTTGGGGGATTCGGCCTTAGCAGATATCATCAGTCCTTGCTTATCTAAATCAGGATGAGTGAATTGCCAAAGACTTTACACTATATACATATAAAATATGCAATTGTAATACATTATTGTTAAACTCTAAACAAGTCTCTCCTGATTGAAATGAAGCTCAAGCGGAAGTTCAGTCAGGAAGACACTCTTTTAAACTCCTGATCATTCATAATCGGTCACTAATTTCCCCAGGATTTCTCCATCAGCTGATTGGTTCATTTAATGTACACACCCCCAATCAGATTTGGCACAGTTTCTGTAAGCCAATCACATTGTGGTTGTCAAACTTTAGAAAAGGTTCTCCTTTCTGCTTTCAGCATTCAGTCCTGCTCAACATTAGGTTACAGCAACTAATTCAGGATGGAGTCCAATCGCCAAAGACTTTGCACGATTCGAATACATGAAATTGTATTAAACTCTAAACAAGTCTCTCCTCCATTGAAATAGCACTCTGTTTGTGGTGCTTAAAGTGCAAGAAAAACCAACTCTCAATGTCTTAACATAATACACAGACCTTGTTAAATAGCACTAAAGATAAGAGGAAAAACATCTCTTTTTAATTTGGGGGTGAACTGTCGCTTCAAGGTCTCTGGGATACAGTTTTAATGAAACCTGCCAGCCAATCAAAACAACTCTGTTCATCCAGATGTAATGGTATTCTCTCTGGTTTGTAGTGAAATGTCATGTCTTTCACTGGGGGCTCAAGGACAGCAGTGTGTACTACTCTGCTTGACTTCAGTCCTCAGGGTGAACAGTATTGATCCTAGTTGCTGAATTAGCATTTCATATCACCTTCCCTCATTTAAAATGGTGATTGCTGATATCTCACCCAGGACAAATGGTTGGCTGGGGAATTACAGCTGAAGGTGATGCCAATCAGCCACATAGAGTTAACGAGCTTATCATCACAGTGTGTGTGTGTGTGTGTGTGTGTGTGTGTGTGTGTGTGGCTTTAGGGCCCGTCCCTCCTGTGGCAGTGTCACGGTTAGTAATCAAAGGATAAAGTGGAGGAGAATTACAAATGACTATCGTCTGTGGATGTCAGTGTCAACTTTTAAATGATGATCATCCTTCGCTGTTTGTCATACTGTAAGAAGACTGGATTTATCAACATGGTCCTCGGCTAGTGTAGTAATAACTCAGAATGCAGTTATTGATCCCTGTCTACCAAATCAAAGTGAATTAATTTACCAGGCACATCTGCTGGTCGATGAGTCCATCTACATTCTGACTGAGAACGGTAATGACAGGAGCTTTATGAATGGGTATAATCAGTAACGTTTTACCAATAAAAGGTTTGGAGGGCTAATGCTGATGGGTAATATGTATTTACCATGTAATTGTATTCCCTAAATAACCTCTGTTGGGCTGTACATAACAGTATCAAATCCAAGAGTCCGACTGCATTTAACGGGTGCATTGAGGCACGCAGTGCACATGTTTTCTTCCTTTTGAAGATTAGATTAGATTTTACTTTATTCATCCCCAGGGGGGAATTACTTGAAGCGGTAGCAAACATAATTTTCACAAGAAAATAAAAATAGCAGGGCATTTTACATTTAATAATTTTAATAATAATAATAAAGGAAATGTAAAATGAAAGTGTATACAGTGTATGTAAAGTATAAAGTGACAGCGGTGAAAGGTTTGTTGATGTTCAATTTGAGGAGGATTTGGCAAGAGGTGATTTATTATTAAGTCTAATAGTAGTGGGCAGGAATGTTCTCCTGTATCAGGAACGTGCTCCGCTGTCCCTGGAGTAGGTGGTGGAGAGGGTGGTCCGGGTTCTCCAATATGGACAATACTTTCTTCAGTGTCCTCCTCTCCACCACCTGTTCTGGATAGTCCTGTTTGCCGAGTTGTACTGGAAGTCAGTGGTGAACAGGAAGGGAGACAGAACAGTTCCAACATCACTGACCACCGTCCCAGACAGCACATGGCCCAGTCGGACATACTGTGGTCTGCCTGTGAGATAGTCAGTGATCCAGGAGACGGTGGACGAGTTGACCCCCACCACCCGCAGCTTCTCTCTCAGCAGCAGTGGTTGGATGGTGTTGAATGCACTGGAGAAGTCAAATAAAGTGATTCTCACAGAGCCACCGGTTCCATGCAGGTGCGGCTGAGCTTGTTGCAGCAGGTGGATGATGGCGTCGCCCACACAAGGCTGGTATGCAAACTGCAGAGGGTCCAGTGATGATTTCACCTGCGGCCGAAGGTGAGCCAAGACCAGCCTCTCCAGCATGTAAGATATGTGTTCAGAACTTCGGGTCCCGTGGCTGCAGGAAATTCAGGATTCAATGAATTAAAGTTTAACAATATTTAATGGCAAAGATAACATTCATATAGCGTTCACGATCGTGGAGCTGGTAAGGGAGAGCTCTCCACAGACGGCCTCTCTCTTTCAGCCCGGGGCGGTCTCGAGATCCCGAACCAAAGAACTCTGACTCCACAACAAATGCTCGGCTGTTAGTCTGGTCATGCAAATGAATTCACACCTAAAGGTTAGTTCTATTGGCCAGTTCAAAGAATGCTGCCATTCTGTTCGCTAAGCCAATCGATAAGCTGGCGAGCGCAAGGACAGGAAGTTCCCCTTCAGAATAAAAGCAACATCTCAGGTTTCAATCGTCATCCATTTTAACTATAAACAATAAAACATCATTCATTCTCATGCATCATACAGTAAATCATTACATTTGTCATCAACAAACAAAATAATAAAACAGGGATCCTCTCTTATGCTTTATAATACATTTCTCCAGAATATTCCTCATAATATCGCAAATTAATTATCATAACTTTCTTTATGTATTAATTTAAAACATAAACTTTCTTATCTACATGTGCAAGTGTATATATATTTAAAATACACTACAACTCAACAAGCACCTTCATCACATGGTAGTTTCATCTTATACACTGATTAAAGGAATGAATAATGTAGTCCGTTTCTGCCGATGAATCCCTCTTTATGTTACACACTGTTCCTTAAGTTAAGGATCTGAATACTGAATAGCTCAATACCTCCACCACTGGTGTTGGATTTTAGGATTGTCACTCATTCTGTTCTTCCGACTGTGACCTACAGCTCATACTGGGAACAGAGTGTGATGAAGCGGTGGGAATGGGAATCAGCACTTCCAAGTCTGAGGCCATGGTACTAGTATAAAGTGGACCGTTAAGGTGACCTGATCAGCTGGGAGCAAATACATTGTTGTCCAAAATGCTAATTAAACAAATTGCATCCCCCTGCTCTGGGGAGTTTCCGGTTTACCTTGTGAGGTTCAGACTCCCAACAATCAAAGTATGACATTTGTGTAGTCTTTATTAAAAAGGGAAATAATTACCCTTTTTAAATATCAAGTTTATTAGGAAAGCTGTAGGATGTTCGTGTAGCCCCAATATACTGTAGCCGATGTTTTGCACAAGTCCTCGTTTCCCAGAATTTTTATGAGAGTTGGAGAAGAATTCAAGGATAATTTATTGTCATTTTGAAGCACAGCATCACACAATGAAATTCAGTTGTAGGCCATTTGCTACACAAGAAAAACATGACGAAACAAAAGCAGTGGTGCATTCGTGTAGGGTACTGTAAACATTTTAATCAGGAGGAAAGTAAACGGCATTAACAAACCAATTCTCTAATAGTATGGCCGACATCTTAACATTAAAAAGTCAACATCAGGGTAAAATGTTCCATTGCTTCACAACAAGGATGCTTGAGTCCACTTCCTCTTAGCCGACCAGAGTCCTGCACTCTGACCTGCAGTCCACCCCGTCAAATGCAGCTCGATCCGGGAGCTCCGGAAGCCGGTTGGCTGACGGTCCACGCTGGTTAGCTAACTGTCTACGCTGGTTAGCTGACGGTCCACGCTGGTTAGCTGACGGCCCATGCTGGTTAGCTGACGGTCCACGTTGGTTAGCTGACGGTCCACGCTTGTTAGCTCACGGTCCACGCTGGTTAGCTCACGGTCCACACTGGTTAGCTAACTGTCCACACTGGTTAGCTGACGGTCCACGCTGGTTAGCTCACGGCCCACGCTGGTTAGCTCATGGCCCACGCTGGTTAGCTAACTGTCCACGCTGGTTAGCTCACGGCCCACGCTGGTTAGCTCACGGCCCACGCTGGTTAGCTCACTGTCCACGCTGGTTAGCTCACTGTCCACGCTGGTTAGCTCACGGTCCACGCTCTACACCGAGCTCATGCGGTGGCTACAGCTGAAAACCCGCCCTCGGGTTTACACTGTTAGCTTTTGTCAGCACTTTTGTCGAAGTTTGCACTGCAAGCTCAGCCGTCGCCATGTTGAGAAGCGTTGAGAGGCAATAGAAAGTCTATATAATATACAATCCTGTATATTGCACATTTTCACGGTGGGCTCTGCTTTTTTCTGATACTGTGGTCCATCTTAAGACAGGCTTTGTGTTCAAATATCACCTGCAGTATTTTAACAAATCTAGGTCGTAGGTAGTATTTTAACACTTGAAAACCTCTACACCTCACAGAGTGGGAGGTACAAAAGGGTTTGCCAGGGTCCTGTAACTCATATTTTGCAGCGTTTCGTACTGAATACATAGTATGCATGATAGTGCCACATCGTTGTGAACAAAGCTACATTGGAAATATGAAAAGGGAACTTTGGGTTTAAGAGGTTAAAATGAGTTGAACCAATCAGTGTCTTGATGAGTTCTACATTAAATCAAGTAAACTGTGCCTTATCATATCAAAGATGGACTGCACTGACTGTTTATCTGATTTGTAATCAGGCAGCAAACAAAAGGCTTTGGATATGAGCATCTCACAGTCTAATTGTAGCGGTGTCTCTGCAGCTCTCCAGAGGGAGATGTGAAAACTAACCGTGTTTCTGGCTGTGATTTTACCGCTCCACTATTTATATCTACAGACACGCTGTTTCAGTCAGACAGCAAAGAGTCGCTCCGGGCTAGCTTCAGAGCAATATCCTGCTCCTTCTTCAAGACTGTCATCTTTTTGTTGTGCTGATTTGTGGGAT